>NW_021320022.1:492488-550294 GCF_001605985.2 Dendrobium catenatum | reverse complement strand
AGTTGACCGAACCACTATAAACCCTTGTGTTCTTTTTCTTCTTTCGCATTTAATTTTTTTGCTCTTATTTTCTATAGTGATTTTGGTTTGAGTTTTCTTGTGCTTTGGTTAAAAGATTTTTAAAAATACCAATTCACCCCCTCCCTCTTAGATAGCCTTGAGCTAGTTGATAAGGGCCTAACATCCCTAACGAACTTTCAAGTGGTATAAGAGTGGGATTCATAAAAACTGAGTTTGAACACTTTTTGAATTTTGATCCATGACTAACTTTGGAAATCGTAACACAACTGAAGGATATTCTATTACATGACTACCTTTGTTTAATAATCTTTCTTTTGATGTTTGGAAAACTCACATGTCTACTTTTTTACAATCAACTGATTATCGCATGTAGATGCTTATTAAAGAAGGATATTCTCCACCTTCTCGTGAACTTAATGGAATTAAAACTGAGGTGTCGTTTACTGAATGAACTTTTGATGAAAGAGATTTAGCTCAACTTAATGCGAAGTTTTTGAATTATTATTTTTTGTGATTTAAAATCTGAAGACTACAAGCGTGTATTTACTTGCTCTACTAGAAAAGAGATTTGCGATAGGTTGTGCATTACTTATGAAGGAACCTATGAAGTTAAGCAATCTCGTTTGAATATTATCTTGCATGATTAAGAACTTTTTTGTGTGAAACCTTCTGAATCAATTTCTGATATGTATACAAGATTTACTCAAATTGTAACTTCTTTGCATGCCTTAGGAAGAGAACTTTTAAATTATGAAATAGTGAACAAGATTTTGAAATGCTTGCCTTCCTCTTTTGATGCTAAAATCATTTTAATCACTGAATCTAAAGATTTAAATATCTATTCGATTGATAACTTATTTGGCTCACTCATTGCTTTCGAGTAAGGGGTGTATCAAAGAAATCTTGATGCAGGTGAGAAAAAGAAGGAGAAAACTATGGCATTGAAGGCCAACAAAATGGACTCTGATTCTTCCGGGTCTAAAAGTAATGACATTGCCTTAATCACAAGGAAATTCAAAAGCTTTCTAAGGAAGAGTCACAAGCATCATCAAAATTGGAGAAAAGGTAAGGATAATAAATATTCTAAAAGATCTTCTGATGTTGTTTGTTTTGAATGTAGGAAGCCTGGACATGTCAGAGCTTATTGTCCTACACTGCACGATCACTCTAGCAAAGAAAAGAGTGAGGAGAAACCTATGTTCGAGAAGGACAAGAAGAGAATTAAAAAGGCATTCTGGGCAGAATCTGCTTCTGATTCATCTGAAACTATACCTTAGGAAGAAACAGCAAACTTATGCTTAATGGCAGAAGATCATCTTGATAAAAGTGATGAAGAAGAGGTATGTAAACAAACCTATGATCAACTATTTGAAATTTGTGAGAAAATTCATACATCATACAAAAAACTTAAGAAAACTCATGCTAGTTTAAATTTGGAGCTTTTGAATTAACAAAAAGAGCATGAAATTATTCTCAAAGATCATTCAACGATTGATTCAAATCACATGGCTTGATAAATTTGATGAATTAAATAAAAGCATTTGGAATTGATTGATGAGCATGATTCTTTAAAAGCTTCACACACCTCACTTGAATTTGATTTTAAGAAATCTAAAGTGATGGAGCTAAATTTGAGGATTAAGAATGCTGCTTTAGAAGGTACTAACTCGAGGTTTAAAACTGAATTGGAAACATTTAAGAGAAATTTGATGACACCCACTTTTGTTCTAAAGTCAAGACCTAGGAAGAGGCATTATAACCCAAACCATTTAAGAAATCCTTTTCCTAGTGTTAGATGCTTTTCATGTGGCATGCTAGGACACATCTCACACACTTGCACTATTCACCATAGTACACATTGGGTGTGGAGACCCAAATTGCATGATTCACAGCATAACACACATATATTGCATTCTACCTTTCACAAGAAGGGACCCAAACCTGTTTGGGTTCCTAAATCTAACGGTTGTTGATTTTTACAGGATTGCTCTCATCAAAGACCTCATGAGAGCATATAATTCTTGGACAAACAGAGGCTCACGGCTCATAATTGCTTAAACTTGCTGCTTAATAAATTCTTGATTTGCATTTTCATTATTTTTTGTCTTTTGTGCTAACATTTTTTTTATTTGTTTTAGTTGTTTTTACTTTGGGTTTCTTTGTTTTATGATGATTTTTCCTTATTCTTAAATTTTGAAGATTTATAGCCAATGATTAACATTTTTAAATCGGTTAAAGGGAGAAACACCATTGATAGTTTCCCTCCCTCTAACCTCTTTTAGTGGTATAATTTTTCTTTTCTAAACAAAAGTCTATCTCAAATTAACAACTCGTTTTTGAAATTAAGATCTTTTTTATCTTTCTACAGTAATCTACCTTATATTTATAATATTCAAAGCTTATATATATCTTTCAAGTTAAATGAAATCTTGCCATTGCACATATCATGTAATTGCTAAAGTCTGCTTTGTGGTATATTCTTCCTTATATTAGAGAGTGAGTTTTTTTTTTCTTCTTTAATATCTGGAAGATTTACTCACAACTAATTATATTTTCAGAGTTGTTGAAAAAGGGATCTAGCTTGCAAGAACAAGAAAAAGGAAAAGGTCAATGATGCCAAAAATAAAAAGATGTTCAATGACGACAAATTAAAAAAATTATATACACAAAAATGTATCAAAAATCAAAAGATGCGCAAAGAGCACCATTCAAATTGACAAGAGGCATAAAATGAGCCCACATAAGACAAGCTTACCCCTCTTTCAAACTTTTAAAATTTTAGAAGAGCTAATGGATTACTTGATATTTTCAAAGGCTTGATTTCAAATACCATGATTGAGACAAATTGCTTTGGTATATTATTCTATAAGTTATTTTTCTTTGGAGCAAGTTTTCAACGGATCTTCTTTTTACCCAATTTTTTTATTCTGAGTTAGGCAATTTGTTTTTAAAAGATGATTTGTCCCTGAAAGAAGTCTGAGCTAGGGTTAACAGGATTAGATATTCTACCATTTTCAAATTTTTACATTGTTAACTCATTGATCTTTCAAATCTTTAAAATTTAATTATTTCAGAAATTTATCATATGCCTCTTTACAAAAACTTAAAAAAAAAAAAAGAAATTTAAAATAAAAAATTCTTTGTTTGTTTTTATCTTTTTTTCGTTGTTGTTTTTAAATTTGTTTTAGTATTTGTGGACTCTCTCTGATCATCTCCATCTTTCCCTGATTTTAAAATTTTGTCACATCGTCCGGACCGATATTTTATGTCCTTGACGATTGGACTATCTCTGTTCAAAATTCATCTGCTGGACTTTTCTAACTTTGTTTAAATTCATCGTCCTAGACGATCCAACATCGTCCTGGACGATCTGATCGAACTCTATTATAATCATCTTGATCATCTTTGCCGATAAGATTTTTGTCCTAGCCGATGCTTTTATGAAAATCAACCTTGTGGATACACCTGATCGTCTTGGACGATCCACATGTCAATACGTTTAAAATCTTTAAAATTGCTCGAGATGATCCATTTTTTGGACAATCGTCCTGGCC
Organism: Dendrobium catenatum; assembly: GCF_001605985.2. Lineage (NCBI taxonomy): Eukaryota > Viridiplantae > Streptophyta > Magnoliopsida > Asparagales > Orchidaceae > Dendrobium > Dendrobium catenatum. Next base: position 546,719 of record NW_021320022.1, on the reverse strand, counting down.
GATACACTGTTCATCCTGGACAATACACAAGGCACATGATTTAAAACATTTTAAATTTGGCCTATACGATTAATTATTAAGCATCATCCTGGATGATACACCTAATCAACCTGGATGATATGCTTTTTTAACGGTCGTCCGGCCTGAATCCTCGGGATGATCGTTTGTGTCTAATAATCCCAGCCGATATCTTATCAGCCCGGACGATCAGACCACCTTTTTGACCAATCGTCCTATATGCAATTATTTAACCAAATCATCTTGGACTATTCTATGATTGTTTTGGATGATGTGGCCATTTCTTTAAATTCAGAGCATTCCAGTCATATTTCTCACTTCAATCTTTTTCTCATCTCTTGTCTACTTCCTTATTTCTTTCTATGCCTCGAGGAAGGCACGTTTGTAAGACCTCTGGAAGCTCCTCAAGGGATACACTGGACCCTTAATTTAGGGAGGCAGAATATCAGGCTGCCTACCATCAATACAAAGAATGCAGTATCACCCTCTCCAGAATAATAAATCCTGTCCACCTCTCATATCCAGTATTAGACCTCTTCACTCACACTTCTCTATGCTTTATACTTACCGTCGTTGTCCCTTTTTCATCTGAACTTCTGTTTGAATTTTTTGCAAACCTTCGAGTAAATCCTTCCTACACTGCCCTCACTTCCTATGTGAATCGACTCCCTGTCAAGATCACATATCAGGACTGTGCTGAACTGTTGTAGTTATCCACCACTAGGGATAAGCTGCATATCATTATCTCTGATCCTGACTATAATTAGTCCTCTACAAACCACTTTCTTTTCCATACCAATGTCCCCTTTCATGTTCGAGAGACTAGCTCTTTACTCAAAGATGCTAGGACCATCCAACTTGTCCTTTACACTTGCATTATTCCAAAAGTCGGGGACCGAATCCACATCACTCCACTTCTTTCATTTACTACCTTTTACATCATGGCCCATAGAGAGTTTAATGCTACTGATATGATCTTTCGATACATTGATCATTTGACAACAATCCGCGATCCAGGTCATAAGAGGAAACACAATCTTGCTTTAGGACACCTCATAGCTTACGTTCTTGAAACCAAATACCAACTTCAATATCCTGCTCGTCATGAACTTCAGCCTCCCTGCTACTCAAATTGTTCCTTCAATGTCCTTCACATTACTCATCTCCACCCAGGAGATGGGAAAGCTCAGGGGGCTGAGGAGGAGGAGGCTCCCGCTCCCGTTCCTGAACCCATTCCTCTCTGCCAGCACTCACAGCTGGATCAGCTGGTGGAGAGATTTGATAAGTTAGAGGCCCGGTTCGACACTTTTGTAGCTGACCTGTAGTAGCAGCATGATGTGGAGATGCCCCATTTCGACGCTTATGCTGCACACCAGCAGCAGCAGCACAACCAGAAAATGGCCTGGTTTGGTTCACAGTTCGCTACCCTATCTAGTTACTTCCAGCAGCCACCACCACCACCTCGGTTTGATGATCAGGGTCCTTCGTTTTTCTAGTTTTAGCATATGATTTCTATAGTTTATCTTTTTTGTATTGTGTTTTTCTTTTAGTTTTAGTTTCTTTAGTTTGTTTTTTTTTTTTTTTTTTTTTGTTTCCTCCTCCTTTTGGAGATGTCAAAAGAGGGAGTAGTATGGTTGTACCTATTCTTTTCTAAAAATTTGAAAGCTTTTTCTATGGTTTATACTGCTATTTTGGAATTAATCATCAGAGAGTTTTGCCATCATAAAAAAGGGGGAAATTGTTGCAAATCTATTTTCATGGATTATGTTTTGATGATTATCAAACACTCTTGTTTCTCTACGACTATCTTTTCTACTGACACTTCAGGACCACAAGATCAGACGATAATCGGAACTAGCTCAAGATTGGGTAGACTAGGTCTGAGTCAATCTGTATTTTTTCTTTCTCCCTTTCTTGAGTCAATTGTAACCATTGAAGTGTTCTGATGCAAAGTAACCCTGCACACACACACTTGAGTGATTCTTTTTCTATCTGACTTACAATTTCTATTTTTTCTCACATCATCCCGGAAGATATTATTATTGTCCTGGACGATAGGGTTCAAAATATAAACACTAATCAGTCATCTTAGTTAAGGCAGCTGTCATTAGCTGATCGGCCTGGACGATGCATGTATTGGCCAGGACGATATGCTTAAAATAGAAAGAATCGGTCGGCATGATCTATTTAGTTATTCTTTATTTTTGGCAATTAGACAGGACGATCTTGTATCATCCTTGATGATTTGATACAACTATACCTAAATTAAATCTGGTAATTAAGGAAAGCAACTAAGGATGATTGATATGATCACATCATCTTGGACAATCGCAAGATCATCTAGGATGATTAGTTCAAAAACCTTAGTTGCTCCTGGATGATAAATATCAAACAGCTTAAATTTTAGGCGATGGTCTGGCCGATTCAAATCGGCCGACTCAAATTCCAGGCGATGCTCAGGATAATTTTCCTTTGATTTTAACTAATCATCCGGGATGATCGTTAGATCGGCTCAGATGACCAGCTATTTTGGAATCATCCAGAACTCTTTTCAGTGCGATTGTCTGGTTGATAGTCTGTAATTTGAACTAATCATACAGGATGATATAGGAACACCTTTCTTCTATTCATCCCAGATCGTCCCAGTTGATTAGGCTTAAATTGCACTGATCGTACAAGACGATTTACCTATCGTCCTGGACGATAAAGTTAGCTACTTGCAATTAATGAGCTATTTTGAAGCTCTTGTATTTAAGATCTATTGTTTAATGTTTTGAACTATCTTTTGCTACTGTCTTGATCTAAGAAAGCCTAGAGAGGAGAAAGAGAGAGAGGATCTTGTGAGCGGGAGCTTGTGAGGGAGATTCAAAAGGGTTAATCCAAGCATTATTCCACTTCTTCTTCCACTAGAGTCTCTTATCCTTGGAAGGGTTTGTAGAGGTAAGCTTCAGCGATCGATCGAGGTTCTCTGCCTGCTTCAGGAGGAAGCAAAAGGAGTTGGGTTCTCTGCCTTGCTGGGGGTGTCAAAAAGGAGGTTTTTGTAAGGGCTTCTCCGTCTTGTCGTGTGAGCAAAAGGAGAGTCACTTTGGTAGTGCAATACTCAGAGGGCGCCTCCAGGGAGTGGACGTAGGTCCAGTTGACCGAACCACTATAAACACTTGTATTCTTTCTCTGCTTCCGCATTTAATTTTTCTGCACTTGTTTTCTGTGGTGATTTTGGTTTGAGCTTTATTGTGTTTTGGTTTATTTTTTTTTTAAAAAAAATCAATTCTCCCCCCCCACCTCTTGGTTAGCCTTGGGCCAGTTCATAAGGGCCTAACATCCCTAACGAACTTTTAATGTCATACGTTGAATTCGTATAATGTAGTTTCCCATCCTTCAAAATAGATAATTTCCAAATCCGAATGCTAAGAACATTACTCATAGTAAGCAGTCTGATATCCTTCATGAACAAAGCCCAACCATCAAGCAACAATCAAGAAAAAATCCTAGCACCTCCTTTCAAATTTCAATAAACTTTCTTTTTTCTAGGAACATCCTCAATAGGTCATAAGAATTTGAGTTGTTTAGTGTATTTTTTTAACACTAACCAAACTTATTTTCTTATTACTATTAGTAATAATCAAAGGTTTCGAAGTCTTAGAACCAACACATGATTGGGAGGAGAAATCCCAAATTCATAAATTTCCTCACTATATACTTTACCACAATCTGCTTGACAATTCTACTTAAGATCAATTTCCATATTCATTTTATAATGGATTATGCTGGTTGATTTTTGTTTAGCAACAATGTGTTCCTCAGAGTTTACATCAATTGATAGGACATTGGAAACTTCTGCATCCTCAAACTTTTTTGAAATTGGATTGTCCTCAACATTCAAAAGGAAATATACCTTTGCCCTTGTAGAATTCCTTATAACCATAACATTATTTTCTAGCACAATAACAAGATCATCTCCACAAACTACTACAATACTTTTTAGATTATCTTTATATATAACAACATCTTTACCTTGCTACCTGACGAATCCTGATTGATCTTCCAGCAATTTTTATTCACATTAAACCTGATAACATTTCAGTTTGATGAAAACACCAGATCAGATTCTGGACCACCATCAAATTTTCCCTACTGATTAATTTTGTTTGAATCTTCATTGATAATAGCTTCATTATCATCTTCACTAGCATCTACAACTAACATGTTATCATCAGCTATGTTAATAGCTTCATTTCCATCTTCCTTATGAGATAAAACATTAAACATATTATTTTTACCCACATCTGATATAAACTTATTAGATAAGGCATTTGAATTTATCAACATTTTCTTCTGATATACAATCAAGCAATCCAAAATCCTTCTCATTAACCTTACCATAATCAACAACAAAGTTATCCACAGAGGTTTGAGAATTTAAACTCCCATCTAGTTTATTCTAAAAAAAAAAACCCCTTTTCTTCTCTTCTTATTCTATAGTTTAACATGCCTCCATGGACCATATAAAGTCCAATTCACATTTTCAAAATTACGAATTAATTTATTTGGACTTTCCTTGATAGAATTACTCAATACAGGTGAGACATTAGGACACATAGAATTTTTATGTCCAATCCTTCCACAGTTGAAGCACAAAAAAGATATATTCTCATATTCAATTTTTTGAAAAAAATTTCCACACAAACCTTTAATCCAAAATCCACAAGAAAGCTTAGTATTAAATTTGATTCAAACACAAGCTCTAGCAAATTCCCTTCTACCCCATTTAAACATGTTACCTTCTAATAATAATGGGGTTCCTATTCTTGAAACAATTCTTGTAATGTTAACTTCATCCCAACAATGAAGAGGTAAATGAGGCAATTAAATCAAAATAGGTGAAGAAATTCCCTCCATATAAATAGGAGAAAAAACATGTGTCAATTTATCTATACCAACAATGAAACCACCCACATACCAAGAACCCCCATTTAAAACTTCATCTTTAGTTTCAAATGAGTGATACGAATACAACAAACAATCTAACCCAAGAGTGGTTATATGAAAATCACCAAATTTACTCCATTGATGTCTTAGTTCAAGACTACAAATGGAAAAAGGCAAGTTTTTGCTAAGTATTTTAATAACCAAACAATTCCTCATAACTTGAACATTAGTACTTTTTTTCTCCACATCAAGTTTAACCACATTCGCATCTTCATTATCTTCAGAAATGGCTTTAAAATTTTTTTTAATATGTGGAGTTTTGATTCACACATTAGAATGCTTAGAATTAGGTTCTACCAAAATAGAAGTCTTTTCCTCCAGCAAATTAGTAGATGATTCTTTCTCACAGTCATCAACAAGATTGTTCCCTTTATCAAAATAACGGCTCACTTTCAAACTAAATCCCGTAGATCAAGAAGAAGCATCAAATTTATTGGATTTGTGAAGAAAATCTGAAATAAAAGAATCGGATAGTTGACAATTCGACATAGAGAAGGGTAACTTACGATCCGAACAGTTAGCTAAAACTACTTCTTTCCCTTTGCTTCCACTGGGAACAAGCTCACGATTAGCCATGAACTAACCTTCTCTAATAATCAGAGTAATATTCTTGAAATATGAATTTTGAGACAAACTACAATTGAATGAGAATGTACCTTTTTCATTCAAAGGATTTGGATGCATGGAAGTTGATGGGGTTGAGGTATTCCGGTCATTGGAGGATGACCGATGACCCTCTACCACCATAAATGGAAGCGGTTGAAGATTCTCAATGGTGGAATTTGAAAATCTTCCAAAAATTTATGGATGTTCTCTCTCTTCACTCAGCAAGCCACAAATAAATGTAATTTAGTGAGGAGTTTATCCCTCCTTCAACATCTATAAATGTGCCATTTTTTAAGTTTCTTAATGTTGTATACTAAATATGATTTGTTAGGTTAAGTCCTTCTTTAATAAATATTGGTAGATCCCATTCTTGACTTTTTTTATGTATGAGTACAAAACTCTAATTATCACGAACATTTAATCAATCAACATCAATCAATTTCAATTTTCATCAATAAGCAATTATTATTCAATAAGTAAAGCTTAAAAATTCTAATACACTTTAATCTTTAAATGACATTCAATCATTCGATGGTTATTATTGAACCTAAGATCTTACGAATCTTCAAAATTTTCTAAATCATTTAATAAATTTAAAACCATAAATCATCTTCAATCATTTAAGCAAAATCTAGCTTAAAACCACTTTTCAAAATCAAGCTCAGCTTCAAACCCTAAACCCTTTGAATTTTTCCCTTTTATAGGGTAATTTTCAATTCGGTCAAAACCCTAGGAAAATCCATCATAATTTTGTTTTATTATTCATATATTGATTAGATAAATCCCTAGAGGCTACCTAATCATTTGGGAAGCTTCTATAGTTTTCTAAGCCCTTGAACCAAATGCCTCCATCATGACTAAAAAAGCCTACAAATATTATAGCTCATGCAACTGAAAAAGCATTTTCATAAAAAACAAACCCTTATAAACCTTCTCATGTGACCCAATCATGTTCATAATCATTCTTAAACTAATTTAAATGTATTCGAGTAGATGGGATAGATAGTTGACTATGGTTGACCTAGTTTGACCAATGAAAACCTTAAAATATAAATCCTTACCCAATATATAAAGCTTATTATAAGCTAAAATCAAGAGATAAGTTTGGCTACTGTGAATCCTATAATCTTTCATAATCATTTACAGACCCAAATGAACCCTTGGATGCACTTGGTTGACTATTAAAGGTCCATGTTTGGAGGCAATTCTAGGGTGATTCTTTTAGGGATTTGTCATGCACTGGTTTGCTCATTCCGTGGATCTGTTCTTTGATTTTTCCAAACATTTGCTTTCCCTCTATGCATTTTGATTTGTGGCTTTTCTTTATTTTCAAGTTTTGTCGAGCTTTGGTGCTGGGCGATGATGCCTCTTTTGTCATCAATCCTGAACCTGAACCCTTCCTCTCATGTTGAGGGAAAGTTATGTTCTTTTAAAGATGTTTTAGTCATTTCTTCCTCTTCTTCTTCGAATCTGAAATTCGTGCAGTCCTCCTTCAAGGGTTGTCTAGCTCTCTTGTTTGAAGACTCAGTTGTTGATCAGTTAGCTTATCCTTTTGCTTTGACACTTGTTAGTAAATTTGTTTTGAGACGACCTAACCTAGATGTTATTCAAAAAGTTTTCCTTAACCTAAAACTATCTGGAGCATTTCATATTGGATTGCTTGACCAAAGACATAAAGCTAAAAAACTTGCTAGTGATCTTGATTATAGCCAGATTTTTGGTAGAAGATCTTACTATATTCAAGCTTGTCAAATGCGTTTACTTAAACGGACTCCGGATTTTGATGTTAGGGAGGAATCCCCAATTGCTCCTGTTTGGATTTCTTTTCAAAATTTGAGACTCCATTTCTTTAATTATCAAATTCTTTTTAGTATGGATTCTAATTTTGGGAGGTCGTTACAAACTGACCAAGCTACTGCTATTGTGTCTAGGCCATCAATTTCCCGGGTACTAGGTGAACTTGATGTTTCTATGAAATATCCTATGGAGATATGGATTGCGTCAAAAGTTAAGGGGTATTTCAAAAAAATTGAATTTGGAAATTTACCTATATTTTGTTCCTTATGGAAGATGCATGGCCATGGAATGAATGAATGCTTTTGAAAACATCCTCACCTCTATAATGAATGCTTTTGAAGGAGAATTTGTTACTATGGAAAACACTTCTTCTCTTCCGAAAAGCAATAAAGAACTTGTAGTGAGAAATCGTGATAATATTAAGGAGGAGAAAAGGTTTATGGAGGATGAATGTCCTTAACTGACTTCTTTAAGGGAACACCCAAGTGGTAGTAAGACTCTCTCTGCTTCTTATTATAATAATGATGCTTTGAATGATACTGATGAAATGCATATTACTGCTAAATGTTTTGCTAGAGATGATAACTATTTTAGTTTTAGCAAAGTTCATAGTAAAAGAGGAAGGAAACCTAAGCATATTTCTCTTCAACCTCCTAGAAACACTCAATCACATACTTCTCATTAAGTTGGTTAATTATGTTTAATACTATCATTTGGAATGTGAGGGGCATTGGATGTCCTACATCTAGAATTCATGTTAAAAACTTATTTCGTGTGCATAATCTTTCTATTCTTGTTTTGTTTGAGCCTCTTCTCTCTTCTGCAAGTTTGATTAGCACTTCTCGTTTATTGGGCTTTAATCATGCTATTTCCAATATAGCTTATAAGATTTGGGTGGGAAAGATTTGATTAAAATTGATGTTATTTGTGACTTTACTTAGGTTTTGCATTGTAAAGTTGAGGCTCTTAATTTTAATTATTGTACTTCTTTTTGTGTACGCTGCTTCGTCTCTTTATAATATAAAATTACTTTAGGAGCAACTTATTTATTTTCATAATATTTGTAATTTTCCTTGGCTTGTTTGTGGTGATTTTAATACTATTACTAATCCTTCTAAAAGGATTGGAGGTTCCCCTCCTTTTTATCGTTCTATGGAAGATTTTAAAATATGATTTTTTCTTGCAATATTCTTGATATTCGGCATGTTGGTAATAACTTCACTTGGAATAGGGGTCATTTATGGAAATGGCTGGATCATGTTCTTTTTAATGATCCTTGGCTTAATTCTCTATTTTACACCAAAGTGCAGCATTTGAGTAGAACTTTATTAGATCACTCCACTTTACTTATCAGCATTAAGTTTAGATATGATAATGTTTCTTCTCAATTTAGATTCCAAAACATGTGTTTAAACCATGAATCTTATTTGGATGTTGTTCAGCTTAATTGGTAGGCTCCTTTACATCCTAATAATTCTATTTTAGGTATGAGGAGACTCTGGTTTAAGTTGAAAAGGCTGAAATAAGTTTTAAATTGGTGGAACCATCATATGTTTAGAAATATTTTCTCTAATATTTTACAAGATGATCAACTTGTTAACTCTCTTGAATTGGCTTCTAAAAATGATCCTACTGATACTATTTTTTCTCTCTTAAAGAAGTCCAAAGAGGATCTCTTTAATATTCAAGCTTAGGAAGAAGTTTATTGGATGCAAAAGCTGCTGCTATGCATTTACTTAAAGGTGATAACAACACTAAGTATTTCCATTCTTTGGTTAAGAGAAAAAGGGTTAAAAATAGTATCAATAGAAACCAAAGGGAGGATGGATCTTTTACTAAAAATTCTATGGAGATTTCTAATTTAGTTGTGAATCACTTTCAAGCCCGGTTTAATAAAGTTTTTACTCCTGATCTGATTATTGATCATTCTTTCATTCCTTCCCTTATTTCTCTTGAGGAGAATATCTTTCTTTCTATTCCTCCCTCTTTTGAGGAGGTTAAAGAGACCCTGTTTGATATGAATAGGGAGTCTGTGGTTGGGCCTGATGGGTTTACCACTCTATTTTTTCAAAAATCTTATCATATTATTAGCAATGATATTTTTATTTCAATTTTAGAATTTTTTGTTTGTAGCCATTACCTAAGTTTTTTACCTCTACTGCTATTATTCTTATTCCTAAAAATAATGCTATTATTAATTGTAATGATTTTAAACCTAACAGTCTCTACACTTTCTTTAATAAGTTGATTTCTAAAATTATTGTGAATCATCTGACATCTATTTTACATATAATTATTTCTCCAAATTAATGGGATTTGTGAAAGGTAGGGCCATTACTGATAACAATTCGGTGACTTAGCATTTCTATCAAGATTTGGATGTTAGGGTGTGAGGTGGTAATTTAATTTTGAAGCTTAACATTGCCAAGGCCTATGATAATATTGATTGGAACTTCATTTACCCTATTTTAGAATTTTTTGGCTTTAACTTTGTCTTTTTCAAGCTTATTAAGAATTTTTTTGAAAATGTATATTATTTTATCCTTGTTAATGGCTCAAACAATGTCTTATTCAAAGCTTCTCATGGTTTGAGGCAAGGTGATCCTTTTTCCCCTGCTCCCTTTATTATTATGCCAATCCTGGCCTTTATTTTAGAACTTTTGGATGGTTTCCTCTATCTCATTTATGTTTTACGGATGATTTTATTGTGTTTTCTAATAGGACTTAATAAAATACGGAAGCTTATGGATTTCTTTTACCATTTTGTGAGGATAAGTAGCTTATCCTTTAACAAAAACAAAGGTTGTTTCATTTCCTCTAAGAGAATTTTAAATGATTATAATTTATCTATTAGTAATCTTACAGGCTTTTTCCATGCTCAATTGCCTATCAAATATCTTGGAGTTCCTCTTTTCTTTGGTAGGAGGAAATCTTTTTTGTTTGATGATCTTATTGCTTCTATTCAAAATAGACTATTATAGTGGGAGTGTAATTTCCTTAGTCTTGGTGGTAGAGCTATTCTTATTAGAAGTGTTCTTTGTGTTTTTCCAGTGTATAGCTTTCAATCTATTTTTCCTACTCAAGCTATTTGTGAAAGACTTCACAAGCTTATTAATAAATTTTTTTAGAGAGGCACTTCTTCTAGCTCTAAAATTCACTCAGCGTCTTGGAAGAATTCTTGTGGTTTTTTGGCTGAAGGTGGTCTTGGTTGTAAGAACTTTAATGACCTTGCTAAGGCTTTTTCTTTTAAACTTTTGTATAATTTATGTGCTCATGTTAGTCTTTGGGCTAATTTTATGATATCTAGGTATTGTATTGGTATGCATCATACTACTTGTTTTTCTAAATAAGGTGATTCTAGAATTTGGAAAAGGCTTTGCAAGGTTAAATTTAAGGTGGATCCCTTCATCTCTTGGGGCATTGGTGATGGTAATATTTTCTTTTGGCATGATCATTTGTTAGATAAAACTCCATTGATTGTATGCATAATTCTTTTTCTACTTCCTCAATTAAGGTCAACACCTTTTTTAATAATAATTTTTGGGATTATGATAAACTTGCCAATGAGATTCTTGATTGTATCCTCCATAGTATTTTAAACTTGTCGATCAATATTGCTTCTACGGATATTATGTTATGTGATCTTTCCAAAGATGGTGGTTTTCATTTAAAGAGTGCTCGGCATTCTTTTAGAGATAAAAAAAATAATGATAGCATTTTCCTTCTACTATTTCTATTTTTATTTGGAGAGTCATGCATAGATTTATTCCTACGGATGATAATCTTGTGAAGAAAGGTTGTATCTTGGCCTCTAAATGTCAATGTTGTTTCCATAGGGAGAATATGCATCATAGTTTTTTATATGGTCCTGTTGTTGTTAGAACTTGGGTGTATTTTGATGATTTATTTCAACTGAACTGTTTTAATTCTCATTTGTCTCTCAAATATATGCTTAATTTTTGGTTTGTTAACTCCAAAGGTCACATATGCAATCTCATTACTTTCCTAATTCATTGGTTTCTTTGGCTGGAAAGGAATCAATCCCTTTTCAATAACGTGAGAATGAGCTGCCATCATAATGTTATTTAGAAAGTGATGGATAAGGTGTTAGCTCTGTTGGCCGTTAATCTGATTTCTGTTATGAACTTTAAAAATTGTTACTTTGTTGGTAATATTTAGGTTTGAATTTGGAGGGTGTTCCTTCCATTTCTAATATTATCTACTGGCATAAACCTCCCATTAATTTCTTTAAGCTTAATTTGGATGGCACTAGTACTGATTTATCTGGTGGCTGTGGTGGTGTGATTAGAGATAGTATTGGTGGCCTCATTATTAATTTTATGGGTCCTATTCTTTTTTTTTATTATTTCAAAAAATTTCCAATTTCATTTAAAAAATAAATAAAGCAAGAACAAAAACTAAGTGATAGCTACCCTATCACTTTCCTCCTTTAACAAAGAGTAAAAGGTAAAAGGTACCATATTGACTTCTAAAATGTCCCAAATAAAATCACCTTCCAAAGCATAGTTAGCACACCAATGAGCTAACTTATTACAACATCTATTAACAAAATGAAATAAAATTACCTCAAACTCCTTAAGAAAGGCAAAGTCTTCCGTCACAGAATAGTCCACTATTCGGCTATCAACACTAGTCAATTTTTGTAGATATTTAATAACATTAAAGTTGTCTCCTTCCATAATTAAGCCTTTAGCCTCCAACATCCAGTTTTTGATAACTCTTCTTAATGAACGGAAAGCCAATAACTCCAAGTATCCTATGTCCCAGTGTACCACCGAGAACCCAAAGGCCAGAAGCATCCTTCCTTTATGATCTCTAAATATACCTCAGATCCCTACATTATTAGAGTTATGAAGATAAGCATCTATGTTCACCTTAATCCACATGGGTGGAGGGGGATGCCAAGTAGAAGAAATCAGCTTACACAAATGGTTAGCACTCCAGTGGTCCGAATAAAGATTAAAAGATGAAGTAGATGCATATGTGATATCATTAGCCATAATGAATCCGTCTCCCAGTTCTTGTCCTTCATGAATTAGTTTGTTTCTACTCTTCCAAGAATTGAACACCAATGTACAAAACATTCTTGCAATAAATGGATCTTCCTCTCCTTGCTTTATTAAAAAATATAAACCATCATGAAGATTGCTTAAAATTGGTAGAGCAAAACCCCATTGGTTAGCTTTTTGAATAATTATTTTTAACTTCAAACATTTTACCGCCACATTTTCTCCATCTTCTTTCATTTCACAACCCCTTGGATAAAGGTTGTTATCAATCATTCTTCTATGCATTAAGAAATCCGTTGTAGGGATAGCATCTTCAAAAATTTCCACCAAAAAAATGAGACCCGAGGATTGAGTTTCAATTTTTTGATAAAAATCCAATCTTGGATTAGTGTTTATTCATTTTCTTCCCAGTTAGCAATTGTACTCCTTGCCATTCTAGATAAAGTTTTACCCGAATGGAGTTTCAGCAGTTCAAAACTATCTTCATTTTCATGACCTTCAAGCTCAACTTTAAAATTATAAATTACATTCACCATTTGCTCCCCAAAGAATTCCTACAGTTAGCAACTTTCATATTACATTAGCATTTGGTTGAAGTGGTAGAGAGAGAAAGCGGTAGAGAGAGAAAATCTACAATTTTTTCAAAAATTATGTTTCCCTGTTTTTATTCCGGTTATTCAGGAATTGGTGGAGGAATGGCGGAGGAAGGCCGCCGAACTTCATCTCCAGCAAGGTCATCTTCATAAACTGGTGGAGGTATGGCTACTGATGGACGTTGTCATTTATCTCTGAAAAGGTCTCCTTCCTTTATCGGCATTAAGGCTTTCGGTGTGAAGATGGCTCAACGTAAAAATGTGGATATAGATTTGGAATTTTTAAGAAGGAAATCTCAAAGACCTTTGGTGATCAAGGATGTTGTTGATGAGACTCCAAGGAAGGCTATTTATGTTGAAGGGAAAGGTAAATCAATTGCTGAAAAAGGAAATTATTCGAAAACCCTGGAAGCTGGCAAGGTAGCTATGGATTCAAACTTGGCAGATCCTTTTGCATCATCATCGGGTATGAAAATTTTTGTTAACAGGTTTGGGAATTCAAATGCAATCACTGGGTTGCCCAGCGTGATAAATGCGAATTCTCCAAAGTTTGTTAACATATATTCTCATGTTCTTAGTGTTGATGCATCTGCCAGTGTTACAGGAGGAGCAAAAAAGATTACTGTTGATTTGTCTTTGAAGAGAGGGAATGAATTGAAGGAAAACCCATGGATTAATAAGCCTTACATAAAGATAGAATTCAAAGATGAAGAACAAGTATTAACTGAAGACGGTATAGCAGTGAAGATGTGTGAGGAAATGGAAATGGAAAGTTCTAGTAAACTCTTAAACTCATTGGTGATTAAAGTGTTTGATAAGGAAATTCCAGCTCACTTAGTGGCATGGGAAATAAGGAGACAATGGAACATGTTTGGCAAATTTCATTTCACTTCCCTTGGAAAAGGATTGTTTTTATATGTATTAAGTTATTCTGATTCCATAGAGGCTCTATTATCTGGAGGACCATGGTTTGTGAATGGTCATATTATTGGTATGGAGAAATGGACACCAGAATTTTCACCTTTGACTATGAAAGGTTTGACTTCACCAATTTGGGTTAGAATGCCCCATCTACCTCTCCATTGCTGGGATGAGAAAAACATAGCAAGAATTGCTTCTATGATTGGAAAGCCACTCATGATGGATGGGAATATGTTACAATGAGGAAGGAGGGAGTTTGCAAGGGTTTGTGTGAGGATAAAGATTGATCAATGCCTTCCATTAGGTGTTTGGGTGGAAAGTATATCGAGAAGATTTTTTCAAATGGTTGAATATGAAAAAATTTCTTCCTTTTGTTTTCAATGTGGTTTGATTGGGTACACCAAAGATGAATGTATCAAAAATATTTCAATTCAGCAAAATGTGAAGATGTCTTACAAGAAGAATGATTTGACCTCTGATGTGGGGAAGAAGACTGAGGATGTTGTGGCACCGGCTTATGGACCATGGGTCCTTGCTAACCGCAAGTAAAATAAAAGGATAGCTCATAGTAATAATATCCCAAAGCAAATTGTTAAGTATGTGAAGAAGAATGCTCTGCTCCAGAATAATAAAGATGCTGAGAAGTTTAATGCCCAGAAGGAATTATCTGTTCCAGGAAAAGGGATCAAGAATTTTGTGAATGCTGTTGAAAATCAACTAGAAGAGGAAGAATTCATAAGGTAGCAAATTCACAAAGATAGCGTCCAGACAGACATGAATGTGATGACCAATGAAATGGTTGTTGCTGAAGTTCAGAAGCCCGAGACTTTTCTGGGTAACAAACTCAACTCTAAATTCTCTATTCTTGTTACTAATGGTAACAAATTTGAAGTTTTGGGTATGCATAATGAAATCATTATAGAAGAAGAAGTTCAGGAGAAGAATGATTTGAATGATAAGAGTTTGATTATTAACTCTTCGGTTTGTAGAGATTTGAATGAAAATATTAATGAAGCAGAGGAATTCTATGACAGAACTGAGAATAAGTCCTCTAAAATAAATACTGTAAATGGTGATTCAAATAAAGTGAAGCTTGCCAAAGAACTTAGGTCCTTAGGACTTATAAAAAATGCATCAAGTGGAAGAATATTGGATAGTGGGGGTGGAAGAAAGAAGGAGGGTGGTCCCCCTCAAAAAAATTTTTAAATGAATTCCATAGCATTTTTTAATTATAGAGGGGTGAAGAAGAGTTAAGCCTCTCTATACCTTAAAGACTTCATTAATGATTATAAAGTTATGTTTGTTGGATCAGTGGAGACTAAAATAAGTGACATTGATAAAGTCTTATTCGTGAAAATTATGGGACCCAAGTGGGATTTTTTTCTTAGTCTGTCTGTTGGTTTGTTTGTAGGTATTATGATCCTGTGGAGGAAGGATTTGGCTGCATTTTCTGTTATTAAAACCTCTGACCAATATGTTATTGGAGAACTAAATTTTTTCAACAAAGCTGTATGGTTAATCACTACAGTTTATTGGAGCAAGGAGGTGCATAAGAGAAAGATGCTGTGGGATTGCATTCAGGAAGTTGTTGATAGGAAACTTCCATCAGTTCTTGGAGGTGATTTCAGTTGCATTTTGTCTCAGGATGATAAAAGAGGAGGTAGGAAATTTGTCTTTTCTAAAGGAAAAAAGGAGATGATAAGCTTCATGAATGAAAATGATTTTCATGATGTAGGCTATGTTTGACCAAGGTTCACTTGGTGTAATAACAAGATTTGTGGTGGGAGAATTTTGGAAAGATTGGATAGATGCTTGTTAAATACTTTGGCATTGAATTGTTTACAAGTGGCAGTGGTAAGACACTTACCTAGAATTGCTTCTGATCATAGTCCCATTGTGTTAAAAATATTTGACACATTTGCTAAGAAGAGGGAAATTCTTAAATTTGAAGATGTTTGGATTTCTTACAAAGCTTCATCTCGTATTATTGCTAAAGTTTGGAAGAAGAATTTTATTGGAGATGAAATGCAAATCCTGAACAAAAAATGCAAGAAATCCTTAAGGGATTTATTTTACTGGAGTAGGAAAAAGATCAAAGAATTTTCCAAAGATAAAGAAAGGTTAAAGGATGAAATTTCGATCCTTCAAGAGGAAGAAGCAAATGTTGGGAACTTGAGTGAAGACAAGCTATGGCTGCTCAGGTGTAAATTCAAAGAGCTGAATACAACACTTGGTCATTTAAATACTTGGTAGAATTCAAAAATATTGAACAAGAGCTCTTAAATAGAAGAGCTTCAAAGGAGCTCATTAATTGCAAGTTGTCGATTGTATCGTCCAGGATGATATGGAAATCGTCCTGGCCGATCAGTACAAACCTCATAAGATCGGCCAGAGCTTCGCCCTGAATGCAAACTGGATGATTGAAAATTTGCTTGATCGTCACAAACGATCTCAAGATCGTCCCGTCCGATAAGTTCAAATCAGAGAAAAATCATCCAGAGCATCACCCTGAATTTGAGCTGTCCGATCCAAAAAAAATTGGCCAGAGGATCTCCCTGAATTTGTACTGGCCAATATTTATCATCTAGGAGCAACCAATGATTTTTGAATGGATCATCCAGGATGATGTGATCATATCAATCATCCTTAATTACTCCCATGATTGCCGGATCAATTTAGGCATAATTATACAATATCGTCCAGGCCGATCAAAGAATCGTCCTGGCCGATTTCCAAAAATATAGAATACTTAAATTGATCATGGCGGTAAATTCTTTCTGTACTGAGCATTTCATTCTGGCCGATACAGGTATCGTCCAGGACGATCAATTAATTACGGCTGCCTTAACTAACAAATCCTGATTAGATCTTCTGTTTTGAACTCGATCATCCAAGAAGATATAAATATCGTCCGGGCCGATGTGAGTAAAAACACAAGTTCAAAATCTCTCAAGTGTGTGTGTAGGGTTACTTAACATCAGTCACTTCATATAATTACAATTGACTAAAGAAAGAAATAAGAAAATTACAGACTCACTCAACCCTAATCTACCCAGTCTTGAGCTGATTCTGATTTTCGTCCGATCTTTGAATCCTGAAAATGTAAGCAGTAAAGGCAGTTCAAAAGAAGCAAGAGTGTTTTCTAATCATCAAAACATAATTCATTAAATCTGTAACAATCTCCCCCTTTTTTATGATGGAAAACACTTTGTTAATTAATCCAAAAATAGTAGTGTAAAACATGGAAATGGAAAGTGCAAGCATACAAAAGAACCCCTCTCTCCCTTTTGACATCTCAAAAAGGAGGAGGAAACTAAGAAATAATTCTAAAGACCCTTTAAAAAAAAAAACCAAGGCATGAACATGATGTAGTACTCGATGTGATTGATTTGTAAAAAAATTGTGAGCTAATGAATCAACAGAAAAAAAATCCATAAAATGATATAATATCCGATCAAGATTACCCTTAGTTCGGACTTTATTTAAGGGTAGAGTTGCCTTTGGAAATCAATGACCTAACTCAAATAAATTAATTGGATAGAAAAAAGGATCCATTCATTACTTGTTTCCAAAAAAAATCTCTTATAGAATAATGAACCAAAGTGAATTTGTCACAATCGCAAAACATTCGAAATCAAGCCATTGATATATGAAATCTTCTAAGTTTTAAAATATTTGAAAGGAGAGGAGAGATTGCTTTTGGTGGGCTCATTTTATGCCTCTTGTCAATTAATACACTTTATGTATATAACATATATATTTTTAATTTTGGCGGTATTACGCATCTTTTGTTGGCATCATTGGCAAAATTTTTTTATTTTTGCAAGCTTCATTCTCTTTCAAAAACTTTTATAAACAATCTTATTTGTGAGTATATCTTCTAGATATTAGATAATAGGAGCTCTCTCTCTAACATAGGGAAGAACAATTCACAAAACAGAATCAATAACCAATGACAAGAGTAACGAGGAATCTTGATGTGCCAAAAAGACTTTGATCATTATAAATACAAGATAGATTTGCTTTCACACACAATTATTAATTTGAAATAGATTTTTGATTAGAAAAGAAAATTGTGCCACTAAAATAGATTAGAGAAAGAGACATAATTAACGGTATATTTTTACCATCTAATAGATTTAAGAGATTTAAAACATTGACTACAAATTATCAAAACCAATGACAAGGCATACGATATCATTTCAGCGATGATTTTGAAAACCAAATTAAAAGAACATGAAAGTAAAATAAATCAAACAAAAAAACTGAAAGTAAAGCAAAAAGAAGAAAAGAACAATAAAGAGTAAAAAACAAATCAAAAATAAAAAGAACAAAAGCAAAAAGGAAGAAAGTAAAAGATCAAAATCATGCATTTATGTCAATCACAGCCAATCTGGTCCTTAAAGAGCTGAAAGTGTCGAAGGCCAGTGGTTTAGTAAAGATGTCAGCCAGTTAATTTTTAGTTGTCACATGGTGTAAATCAATGTCTCCCTTAGTCACATGATCTCTAATAAAGTGATGCCTAATGTCAATGTGCTTAGTCCTTGAATGTTGGATAGGATTCTTAGAAATGCATATGACACTAGTGTTGTCACAAAAGACTGAGATGGAGCCTATAGGTAATCCTAAATCTAATACCTATTATTTCAACCATAGGACTTGGGCCACACAACTCCCCAAAGTAATGTACTCAGCTTCAACAGTGGAAAGTGCAATAAAATTTTGCTTGTTACTAGACCATGATACTAAAGATTGTCCTATAAATTGACATGTCCTGAAGTGCTTTTTCTATCCACCTTGCATCCTACAAAATTAGAGTCAGAAAATCTAATTATCTCAAAAGAAGTGTTGTGCCTTGGATACCAAATCCCTAAGCTTTGGTTCCCCAAAAGGTATCTAAAAATTCTCTTTACAGCAGTCAGGTGGGACTCCATGGGTTCAGCTTGAAACCTAGCACAAAGGAAAACACTAAATATAATATTAGATCGGCTAGCAGTCAGGTAAAGTAAGGATCCAATCATGCCTCTATACTTCTTTTGATCAACAAACTTACCACTTGGGTCCTTATCCAATGGAACACTAGAAGTCATGGGAGTATTAATTGGTTTAGCTTTATCCATCTCATACTTCTTCAAAATGTCCTTTATGTATTTTGTTTGATTTAAAAAGGTTCCATCATCCAATTGTTTTATGCTAAAACCCAAAAAGTATGACAAATCTCCTATCAAACTCCTCTCAAACTCTTTACTCATTGTTTTAGAGAACTCATCACAAAGTTTTTTATTAGAAGATCCAAAAAGTATGTTATCCACAAAAATCTAAAAAATGAGCAAATCATCTCCAACTTTCCTAAGAAAAAGGGTGGTGTCTACACTCCCCTTAACAAACTCCCTTTCTAATAAAAATGTGCTAAGCCTCTCATACCAAGCTCTTGGTGCCTGCTTTAACCCATACAATGCCATTTTTAATTTAAAAACATGATTTAGACATTCAGAGATCTCAAAACCTGGGTTTGTTCTACAAACACATCCTCTTTTATTTCCCCATTTAAAAAGGCGCTCTTAACATCCTTTTGAAACAACTTAAATCCTTTATAATAGGCAAAGGCTAATAGCACTCTAATGGTTTCCTATCTCGCTACTGGGGCAAAGTCTCCTCAAAGTCTATCCCTTCTATTTAGTTATACCCCTTAGCCACTAATCTTGCTTTATTCCTAATCACTACTCTAGAATCATTCACCTTGTTCTTAAAGACCCACTTTGTTCCAACTACACTTTATCTCTTAGGTCTTTCTACAATCTCCCAAACTTCATTCCTAACAAATTGATTCAACTCCTCTTGCATGGCTAAAATCCAAAACTCATCAGTAAGGGCTTGATTTATGTTGGTGGGTTCAGTCATTGAGATAAAGGCAGAGTGGTTCACCTCCTTCCTAAGTCCATGTCTATTCCTAACTCCATCAGAAAGGTCTCCTAAGATCAAATTGGCAAGGTGTGAGACGGCCCAACCCTTTCCTCCATATCTATATTTTCTTCTCCTTGGGTGACATCTCCTACTCCTTCAATGTTTTGGTGACCTACTCCCTTCTCTAAATTTTGTACTCCAGTGGTAACCTCTCCAACATCATCATCATCCTCAACTCCAGGCTTTTTAGGATCATACTCATTAAATACTAGATGTGTAGTCTCTTCCACCATCAAAGTCCTCTTGTTAAACACCCTAAAAGACTTCCCAATACTAGAATATCCTAAGAACACTCCTTAATCAGATTTAGGATCAAATTTGCCCAAGTGAGACTTCCCATTGTTGTGAATGAAAACCTTACAACTAAAGACATATAGGTGGGAAAGATTGGGTGTCCTACCCTTAAGGATCTCATAGGGTGTCTTATCTAGTATGGCTCTAACATTCACCCAATTCAACACATAACAAGCTGTGTTAACCACTTCAGTTCAAAAGTATTTTTAAAGTGAATACTCAGCAAGCATGGCTCTAGCGGCTTCCACTAAGGTCCGATTCTTCCTTTCAGCTACCCTTTTCTGCTGAGGGGTCCTAGGAGCTGAGAAGTTGTGGCTAATCCCCTTGTCCTCACAAAAATCTCCAAATCTTTCATTCTCAAACTCTCCCCCATGATCACTATGGATGGTCAAGATCTCACAACCTAGCTTTTTCTGAATCCAAGTAGAAAATGTTCTAAACTCCTCAAAAGACTCATATTTATGTGAAAGAAATCTAGTCCAAGTGAACCTCGAGTAGTCATCAACAATCACCAAACCATAGACTTTTCCTCCCAAGCTGGCAGTGCTAATGGGTCTAAATAAATCCATGTGAAGGACTTCTAAAGGTCTAGAGGTGCTAATGTCCTTAGTAGGGTGAAAATTGGAGTGGACTTGCTTTCCTAGTTGGCACACATCACAAAGGTGATCTTTTGAAAACTTGAGTTTGGGGACACCTCTAACTAGGTCTTTTTGAGTCACTTTCCTAAGAGTTTTCATACTTGCATGATATAGTCTCCAGTACCATAATCATGAATCATCAACAACTATTTTTAAGCAAAATGAAGCAGCGCATTCAATGTTATTTAAATCAAGCATGTAGATGTTGTTTATCCTTTTTCCCTGCAAAATAGTATTATTACTTAAACTTATAATGCATGAATTTGTAAAGAATTGCACAATGAAGCCTTTGTCACAAAGTTGACTGATGCTGAGCTGGTTGTGTTTTAATCCATCTACAAGCAAAACATTTTCAATCATAAGATTCTTGGAATTACCAATTATACCTGAGCATACCACATTCCTGCTGGTGTTGTCTCCAAGAGTAACCTTACCGCCAGTCCTGGACTCCAGTGAAATAAATTGATTGGCATCACTTGTCATATGTCAAGAGCATCCACTGTTCAAGTACCACATACTCGCACGAGGACTTTTGTGAGAGCCTACCTACAAAATTATCAAATGTCATATATAGGAACCCAAATAGGTTTGGGTCCCTTCTTTTGAAAAGTAGAATGCAATGCATGTGTGATATGATGTAAATCATGCACCTTAGGTCTCCACACCCAATGTGTACTATGGTGAATAGTGCAAGTGTGTGAGATGTGTCCTAGCATGCCACATGAAAAACATCTAACACTTGAAAAGGATTTCTTAAGTGGTTTGAGTTATAATGCCTCTTCCTAGGTTTTAGCTTTTGATCAAGTGTTGGTGTCATCTTAGTCTTATTAAATGTATCCAATTCATTTTGAATCCTCAAGTTAGTATATTTTAAGGCATCATTATCAATCCTCAAATTTTTCTCCATCTCTTTAGAATTCTTAAAATCATATTCAAGTGAGGTGTATGTGACTTTTAGTGACTCATGCTCTTCAATTAATTCAACATGCTTTTTGTTTAACTCATCAAATTCATCAAGTAGAATCATGTGATTTGAATCAATCATAGAATGATCTTTGAGAATAACTTCATGCTCTTTTTGTACATTCAAAAATTTTAATTTCAAGCTAGCATGTGTTTTCTTAAGTTTTCTATATGATGCATGAATTTTTTTAGAAACTTCAAGAAGTTTATCGTAGGAAAGTTTACATAACTCTTCTTGATCAAGATTATCATTTGCCATTAAGCATAAGTTTGTTGTCTCATCTTCTGGTTCCGTCTTCGATGAATATGATGCAGAATCCACCCAAAACGCCTTTTGAAGTCTCTTTTTTGTCTTTTCTAAACTTGGATTTCTCCTCACTCTTTTCCTTGCTTGTGTGCGTCTTAAGAATAGGGCAATCAGCTTTCATGTGTCCGAGCTTCCTGCATTCATAACAAACCACATCAGATGATCCTTTAGAATATTTGTTATCCTTACATTTTCTCTAATTTTGATGATGATTTTGCTTTTTCCTTAGAAAGCTTTTGAATTGCCTTGTGATAAAGGCAATGTCATCGCTCTCAGACCCGAAAGAATCAGAGTCAGTTTTGTGAGCCTTCAGTGCCATTGTTTTCTCTTTCTTTTTCTCACCTGCATCAAGATTTCTTTGATTCACCCCTTTCTCGTAAGCAATGAGTGAGCCAAGTAAGTTATCAATTGAATAGGTGTTTAAATCCATAGATTCAGTGGTTGTAGTGATTTTAGCATCAAAGATGACGGCAAGCATCTCAAAATCTTGTTTACTTCCTAAGGCATGCAAAGAAGTTACAATTTGAGTAAACCTTATATACATATCAGAATTCGATTCAGAAGGTTTCATACAAAAAAGTTCATAGTCATGCAAGAGAATATTCAAATGAGATTGTTTCACTTCATTGGTTCCTTCATAAGTAATGCACAACTCATCCCAAATCTCCTTTCCAATAGAGCAAGTTGAAACACACATGTAATCCAAAGACTTTAAAGCACAGAAAAAAAAATTTTAAAAACTTTGCATTCAATTGAGCTAAATCTCTTTCATCGGTAGTCCATTCAGTAAAAATAACTTTAGTTTTAATTCCGTTAACTTAATGAGTAGGTAGAGAATATCCTTCTTTAATAAGCACCCACATGCGATAGTCAGTTGATTGCAAAAAAGTAGCCATGCATGTTTTCCAAAAATCAAAAGGAAGGTTGTCAAACAAAAGAGGTCGTGTAATAGAGTATCCTTCAGTTGTACTATGATTCCCAAAGTTTTCCATGGATCAAAATACAAAAAGTTTTAAAACTTTAATTTTATGAATCCCGCTCTGATACCACTTGAAAATTTGTTATGGATGTTAAGCCCTATGAACTAGTCCCGAGGCTAACCAAGAGGGGGGGGGGGGGAATTGGTATTTTAAAAAATTCTTTAAAACCAAAAGAACGATCATCACAAACCAAAATCACCATGGAAAAACAAGTGCAGAAAAATTAAAGTGCAGAAGCAGTAAAAAGAACACAAGGTTTTATAGTGGTTCGGTCAACTTGACCAACGTCCACTCCCCATAAGTGCCCTCCGAGTATTGCACTACCAACGTGACTCTCCTTTAGCCCCCATAGCTAGGCGGAGAAGCCCTCACAAAAACACCTCCTTTTTGCCACACCCGGTAAGGCAAAGAACCCAACTCCTTTTACTTCCTCCTAAAGCAGGCAGAGAACCATGATCACTTGCTAAAACTTACCTCTCCCAACCCTTCCAAGGACAAGAGACTCTAGGGAAGAAAAAGTGGAATAATGCTTGGAGCAACCCTTGTGAACCCCCTCATAAGCTCGCCCTCACAAGATCCTCTCTCTCTCTCTCTCCCTCTCTCTCTCTCTCCTTTAGGTTTTCTCAGGTCAAGACAGCAGCCAAGGATCTTGAAAAATATTGAAAAATAGATCTTAAATAGAAGAGCTTCAAAGGATCTCATTAATTGTAAGTTGCCGACTTTATCGTCCAGGACGATATGAAAATCATCCTGGCCGATTAGTACAAATCTCATAAGATCAACCAGAGCATCGCCCTGAATGGAAACTGGATGATTAAAAATTTTCTTGATCGTCCTGGATGATCTCAAGATCTTCTCGGCCCTTCAGTTCAAATTAGAGGAAAATCGTCCATAGCATCGCCCTGAATTTGAGTTGTCCGATCCAAAAAAAATAGGCCAGAGCATCGCCCTGAATTTATACTGGACGATATTTATCGCCCAGGAGCAACCAAGGGTTTTTGAATGGATCGTCCAGGATGATGTAATCGTATCAATCATCCTTAATTACTCCCATGATTGCCGAATCAATTTAGGCATAATTATACAATATTGTCCAGGCCGATCAAAGAATTGTCCTGGCCTATTTCCAAAAATATAGAATACTTAAATTGATCATGGCAGAAAATTATTTCTGTATTGAGTATATCGTCCAAGCCGATCGGTTAATTACGGCTGCCTTAACTAAGAAATCCTGAATAGATCTTCTGTTTTAAACTCAATTGTCTAGGACGATATAAATATCATCCGGGCCGATGTGAGTAAAAACACAAGTTCTAAATCTCTCAGGTGTGTGTGTGTAGGGTTACTTAACATCAGTCACTTTAAATAATTACAATTGACTCAAGAAAGAAAAAAGAAAATAAAAGACTGACTCAACCCTAATCTACCAAGTCTTGAGCTGATTCCAATTTCCGTCCGATCTTTGAATCCTGAAAATGTCAGCAGTAAAGGCAGTCAAAAAGAAGCATGAGTGTTTTCTAATCATCAAAATATAATTCATGGAATCTACAACAAAATGCAAATCCTAAACAAAAAGTGCAAGAAATCCATAAGGGATTTATTTTACTGGAGTAGGAATAAACTCAAAGAATTTTCCAAAGAAAAAGAAAAACTAAAGGCTGAAATTCTGATCCTTTAAGAGGAAGAAGAAAATATTGGGAAATTAAGTGAAGATTAGCTATGGCTGCTCAGGTTTAAAGTCAAAGAGCTGAATGTAACACTTAGTCATTTAAATACTTGGTGGAAGCAAAGGGCTAAAGTGAAGTGGATTTAAGAGGGAGATGCTAATACAAAGTTCTTTCATGCATTTGCTAATGCCAGAAGGAATGGTAATTGGATTTCTCAGTTAAAAAACTGTAATGGTACTCTGATCGAAGATCCTAAAGAAATTGAAGATTTGTTTTACAGTTATTTTTAAAAGAAATGGAATAAAAGAGAATGCATTTTGAATACTTGGCCACCTCCTTGGAATGTTTTAAATGATGAAGATTGAACCAGTTTGGATGTTGAATTACGGGATTCAGAAATCTGGTAAGTGGTAAGAAGTTCTGGAAACAACAGAGCACCAGGATTTGATGGAATTACTTACTCATTCTTCAAACATTACTAGAGCATTGTAGGTATGGATGTATGTATGGCTGTGAGAAGTTTTTTCTTGACAGGAAAAATGGATAAAGATTGGAAGAACACCATTGTAGTTCTTATTCCCAAGAGCAACAACCCTGTTTCTCCAGCTGGTTTTTAGCATATAAGTTTGTGTAATTCTTTTTATAAGATTGTCACAAAGATCCTAGTAAATAGATTATTGATTATAATCCAAAAAATCATTTTAGACGAACAAGTGGCTTTTGTAAGAGGAAGATCAATTTCAGATCTCTTGCTTTTAGCACAAGAGATCTTCAATAAAATGAGGTTGTCTAAAGATAACATTGGGTTGTTGGCTATCAAGGTAGACATGGAGAAAGCATACGATAGTATGTGCTGGAACACTCTCAACAAAATGTTATCTCTTTTGGGTTTTTCGGAGTTGTTCATGAAGCTGCTGATGGAATGTATAGTGGAACCAAGCTACTCAATACTCATCAATGGTGGATACACTAAATGGATAAAGGGAAAGAGTGGTTTCCATCAAGGATGCCCGCTCTCACCTTTTCTATTTATTATTTGTTCACAACTTCTTTCTAATGTCTTTCTTAGCAGGGGAAAGGATTTGGACATCAAAATTGCTTCCAAAGGTCAAAGGATATCTCATTTGCTATATGCAGATGATGTACTGTTATTTGCTGATGCAAAAAAGAAATGTTTAAGAAGATTGAAGGAGATTATTGATGATTACTGTAGTTGGACTAGACAAAGAATCAACTACCATAAATCTGCTATGATTTGTGGTAAAAAAGTTGATAGAAGGAAGAAGAAGATAATTGTAGATTTCATGGGTTTTAAAGTGGCGGATGAAATGGAGTACTTGGGAGTTAAAATTGCATTTAGAAGATTGAAGAAGACTGATTATCATTCTCTCTTGGACAAATCTTTGAAGAAGTTGAACTCTTGGAGTAACAAATTCATCTCTTTGCCAGGAAGGATGGTGTTGGTGAATTCGGTTTATGTCAACTTCCCTGTTTTTATCAGTTCACATTCTCCCATTCCTATAGAAGTTTTGAAGGAATTTGAAAGGTTATGCAGGAATTATATATGGAATAAAGTAGATGGAACTCATGGGCTACATTATGTAGCTTGAAATGAACTTTGTAATCCAAAAGCTTTGGGAGGTTGGGGGATCAAATCTGCACTTTCTAGCGTGGAAATTATTAGAGGTTCCGAATTCATTGTTGAATAAGAACCTGTTATTCAATTATGGAGAAGAGAGGTGGAATGATGATAATAAGAAGGGTGGTTCTCCTTCTTGGAAGATTATAAAATCTGGGAGGGAAGCTCTTAAGAAGGCTTTTAGATGGAGAGTGGTGACGGAAATTAAAATTAATGTTTTAAAGGATGCGTGGATATTTGACAATTGCCTGATCAGGTGGCCAACCTTTATTGAAAATTTTGATGATGATAACATATACCTGGACTTCTTCATTCATGAGGGAAGGTGGGATTTAGATAAATTATCTTTATTCTTTGGAAGATAGCTTATAGCTCTAATCAGCAATATTCGGATAGGGATGATGGTGACTTCTTGGAACTAAAGCGAAGATACACTGGAAAAACAATTTCTGCATTGATTAAGGAGGAATAGCTGTTTGAAGAACCTTGCTCTGATTCTTACTCTATTCTAGTGAATTGGATACATAAATTAAAGTTAAACTCCCATGTTGAATTATTTATGTGGAGAATGGGCAAATCAGCTTTACCAACTGCAGATTTCTTAATGAGAAGAAGGCTTGCAAATGTAAATTCCTATCCAAGAGGTTGTGGAGTTACTGAAGATTTACATTATATCACTACTTCTTGTCATAAACTGTTGAAGGTTATTGATGTGTTAAGGAGTTGGGGATTTATGATTCCTAAATACAATTCCTTCCAGGACTGTTGGAACAAATTGGAAACTCTTGCTGATACAAATCCGGTGATGGCTAGGATATACTGCACTATGCTTTGGTTTTCATGGAACAACAGAAATAAGAGCAAGCATGGAAAATTGGAAAATTGTGATACATTAAAAGCTTCTACTATTTTGAGCTTTGTAAATTGTAAGAAGTTCAACCATCAGACCACTGGGATTTTCATCAGTCCATGGGACTACATTTTGATTCTTGGCATCCCCCTCCACCCGGTTGGTATAAGATTAACATTGATGCTGCTCTCAAAAAGAACTATGAAGCTGGAATTGGAGGTGTCGTTCGAGACTTCAAAGGAAAATTTATCATGGTTTTTAGGTTTTATGGACTACACTGGGATATTGCACAAGTTGAGCTATTAGCTATCAATTCTTTAAATAAGCTCCTTAAAGGTAAATTACTTGATGCCATAGGTATTATAGTTGAAAGTGATAATTATAATATCATCCAAATTCTTCAATTGTATTGCAAATAAATGAAGTTGGATGATAATTGTGATTATGATCATGATTTTTTTTTGGGACGGATTTTAATAAGGTCGTCTTTCATCATGTAAGACGAAATTGTAATAAGTTAGCACACTTTTGTGCTAACTTAGCATTTTCTTATGAATTTTTTTGGGAGTATTTTTCTGAGAAGGATCTACCTAATTCTTTCGTTCACTTGTTGAAGAAAAAATGTGTTATGGTAGTTTCTACTCATTAGCTTGTATCTAGGTTTTTTTTTCTTCTTTGCTTTAATATATGCTTTTTGGCATTCTTCAAAAAAAAAAAAAAATTCCTGCAGTTTTTATGTTCGCCATCTCCCTTCCGAAATAAAGGTAGACATATTTGGAACAATGCTTATTTCATTTGAAAAGAAAGAGGGCCAACTTTCCAATCTTTTATCTGATCCAAATATCCTTCATATTATTTATAGAATTCCCATCCTTAATGTTCCATCTAACAATATGCCTTAACGCCTTCGCTCCACTTAGCATCAGTTTCCAAGCTGAAGACGAATTCATTCTTGTATTAGCATCCCAGACATACTTACCGTAATTAGCAGACAAAGATTTACTAAGTAAGGAGTTAGGATTCTTAAAAAAACTCCAAACCAGTTTAGCTATGAGGGATTCCACTGTTTCAACTGCTGAGTGAATGTCAAGGCCTCCATGATCCTCCAGTTTACATAATTCTTTCCATGCTACATAGTGTAATCCACTATCCCCATTGCTTTTGCTCCACAGAAACTCCCTACACATCTTATCAAGCTTCTTTAGAATAGCCAAAGGAATCAAAGACATAGATGTGTAGAAGAGAAGCTTGTAACACAGATTTGATAAGAGTAACTCTTCTAGCTGAAGAGATGAACTTCTTTCCCCATATATCCAATTTATGAGTAGCTTTCTCCAACATCATTGAAAAATGTGATGCCACAAGTCATCTTAAGCTAATTTTATTGCCCAAATAAAAAACTCTTTGACCAGCTTGAACCCCATAAGTTTAGAGATCATTTTCCTCTTTCTCCTCTCTATATTCTTTTTAAAAATAATAGTTGATTTAGAAAAATTAATTTATTGTCCCGTCCAGCTGCAATAATCCAATTAATATCCTTTATTATCTTTAGATCCTCCATTTTATCATTAGAGAAGATTAAGATGTCATCTTCAAACAGTAAGTGTGAAATTCTTGGAGCCATAGGGGCAACTTTTAAGCCCAAATTCCATCCTTTAGACAAAAGGCATTAGTAAGTAATTGAGAACAGAGAATGAATAAATAATGAGAAAGAGGGCAGCCCTATCTAAATCCGCTTCTTCCTTTAATTCCTTGTAGTTCAACACCATTAAATTGAACTAAGAACAAAGGATCAGTAACACAATCCATAATAAGATTAGCAAATTTTCCTGGAAAACCAAAGTAATCCAACACATATTTATGGGTACCCGAGGCCATACTATCATATTCCTGCTCCATATCTAATTTAATTTCCACCAAACCTCTTTTAGATTTAGAGTAACTGAACTTATGAAAAAGTTCCTGAGCAAGAAGCATATGCTTAGATAAGGCCTTCCCTTTTATGAATGCCACTTGTTCCTCAAAAATTAAGAAGTGAATAACTTTCATCAATCTATTCAATAGTACTTTGGCCACAATCTTGTAAATTGACGTACATAGGCTAATAGGCCTAAAATTAGAGGGGGGTATAGGATTACTTACTTTTGGTATAAGTACCACCAATGTCACCTTCCATTTGGAAGACATTTTACCCGAAGTAAACCATAGTTGAATAGCTTTCCACACATCCATCCCAATGATCCTCCAATAAGCTTTGAAGAAGGAATAAGAGATTCCATCCACTCCAGGAGAAATGTTATTGCCCATTCTTTAATCACCTTCTCAAATTCTTCACAAGAAAAATCAGCCTCCAAGCTATCACCATCTTCTTGCATCAGAATGTTGTCATTTGGAGGCCAATTGTCCAAATGGCATGTCCTGCTCTTCCATTTGCTGTAGAAATACTAAAAAAATCTACTCCTTATAATTACAGGTGTTTGAATAGTTGCTATTTGAATGAGTTATATTTATGCAACTTATGTAGTTTTGATGATTCCAAAAATTATTGTTCAAATGTATAGTTATCTCCTAACAATTTCAGAAGATTTGCACTTGCTCTTGTGTGTACTAACATTTCAGGAAAATCAGACTCCAGACTACGAAAACTTCAATTCAAATTCAACATGAGATATTTTGTTTAATTTTTTTTAATTTTGAAAGGGAGTGATTGTAATTGAGTGAATAAAATCTCACACACACAAATAAGGAGATCTTGAAATTCTATACTGATCGTACAGGACGATATTTATCGTACTGGACGATCTGTCAGTTATCACGATTTGCTATCTGAAAATTGCTGATCAGACGCTTCTTCCATCTGCAGACCTTTAATCTCCATCTTCAATTTATCCTTTCGTTCTTCCAATTTTTGATGTTTAGCCTTACTCCAAAAATATAAGGCTTTAAGAACTCTTGACAATTTCTTATTAAGAGCTTCCATATCATTTCCCCTCACTAGCTTAGCCCAAGAGTTCCTGACCACCGATGCTGCAGCTGAATAAGACAACCATACATCTTCAAAATTATGCTGTCTGGTACTATGAAATTGCTAATGAAAATTTTTTTAAACAATGGGACAATGGCCCGAAGCAATTCTATTTAAATGCCTTACTACTGCTTGATTGATCAGCTCTAAAGTTGTTGAATCCAGCATGTACCTATCCATCCTTTCCAAAATCCAGGCACTTCCACCTTTGTTATTACACCAAGTGAATTTAGAACCAAGAATACATATGGGTCCTATTCAGGGGAACTGTTCTACTACTATTTCCATGGACATTTTGTATGGTATTCAGTTATCCATCCCTCTTAACTTAACTAATTTGAATATTGAGGTTAATTCTGACTATGATTTTCATGTTTTTCAAACTGATGATGATATGTGTTGTTCCCCAAACCTCTTCTATTTGGTTAGAGAATTTAAAAACCTCATGCTTTTTCTAAATTACTCATTTCACCATATCAGTAAGGATGGAAATGCATATGCTTCTTGGATGGCTATGTGGGGTTGTAGCCTGAACTATTTTTCTGATTTTATTTAGGACATTAGACCTACCCCTCTTCATGGTTTACTTAATCTTGATGCTTGTGGTTGTCCTTATGTTAGATCTTAGCTTTTTTATCTCTTGGTTGTTGTTTGGGTTTGTCCTTTCATTTGGATATCTGTTAGCTGGGCCTTATTTTACAACTAGGCTGATTGCTTTCTCCTGCTGGTTGGCTGGTTTGTTGTGCATTATTTCTATAATCCCTAGAATTTTCTTTGTGCTAGTTGGACTATCTGTAATGTGGAAGCTCCTTTACATTTTAATTTTTACTTATGTAAGTGCTATTATTATTCCTGCTGGAAGTTTGTTTACCATTTTGATGAGGGGATGGATATCTGGACTGTTGTTCATCTGTTTATGTCCGAGATTTTACTTTTGTTCTGGGACTCTCTATGCTTGTTCGTTCTGTTCTGGGACTCTCTGTGCTAGCCCACTGTTTGGTTTATTTTATTTTAGTTATTTCATTTATATTGCTTCCAATATTATGAGCTTCCTTTTTTAGCTATTATCTTGGTTAATTTGGATTTAAGTAATGATTTTTGGAGTACTTGGGATGCTGAAGGTAGGTATGTGGTGATAGCTGGGCTCTCTATTTTACTTGATTTTATTGGCTACTTTAGTAATTAGCTATACTGCTTAGCCTTTCTTTATGGTATTTTGTACTCTTTTTATTATCCGCACCTATCAGATTTGATTATTGCAGCTGTTGTCTAGTTGGCTATGGACTGGAGCTATGATTGCAATGTTACTTTTGCTGAGAGTTTTTCCTATTGGTGCTCTCCCTCCCTCAGCATGCTATTTTGGGATGTTGGGGGTACTTTTGTCCATTTGGCTGGGGTTCTAGGCTGCTTTTCATTTGACTTTCTCTTAGTTGGGAAGATGAGTTGGTCGGTACCTCATGTTAGATGTTGGAATGTCTTTGGTCTTCCTTGTGGTAATTCTCTAGAGGGTGTGGCCATTTTTCTAGATGGTTTGAAGCTGTTATGCTTGGGTTATGGAGTTTTGTTATTTTACAATTATGCTTCTTTTTACCTATTTTGGAGTTTTGTTATTTCTGCTTACCACTTATGCTCGAGTTACTTATAGAACTGGATGGTTTATGATCCTAAGGGTTGGATCAAGTGGCATGTGGATATTCTTGATGAAGCTACTTATTCTATTTTATTCCTGATCTCTAATAATCTGTATCCATACTTTGATTTTTAGTGGTGCCTTAATCATTTCTATTTTAGTGGCTTTGAACATCTTTATTCACTTTCTAATTTAAGTTTTAGCATTTTTTACATCTTTACCTATAAATTTTGTTGTTATACTCTTTTGCTCTGCAACTTTGTTGTTTTACAGGTGAATAGGCTTTAGGCAGTTTTCACCCCTACAAATATTATTATTTCTTTACCATTATTATTATTGCAAGTCTATTTTTTTCCCTACTTACTAACCTTTTAGGCCCACAAGAACACTTGTAATATAAATCAGCTCAAGATCGAGTAGACTAGGGTTGAGTCTATCTGTCATTTCAATTTCAATATACATTTTACTTTTCTTGATTCAAGCCTTATATCTGATGGTCTCAAATCTAAGTAACCTTACACACACACACACTCAGGGGAAGAGAAATTTATTGTGTTAGAAAATTCTCTATTTTGACCTAATGGTACAGGACGATTTCAAATCATACTAGGCTACCAGTTGACAAATAAAAACCCTAAGGAATCTAAGTCAATTAAGAGTGATTAAACTATGGGTAGTGTCTCTCTACACTCTGACATTTAAGGTCATTCATGGGCGATTTAGGGTTCCTTCCGGAGCATTCCATTTGGGCCCACCTGGCTCATTTTCTTTCAATTTTTTAATCTATTTCCTTTGCTCTATTTATTTTGTTTTCATTCCTTCACTTGTTTTAAGGTTTCCTAATTTCTTTTTTCATGTCAAATGTGTTTTCAAGGATATCTTATTATATTCAAGCATGTCAAATGTGTTTGCTTAAATGGACTATGAATTTTTATGTTAGGAAGGAGTTTCTAATTGCTCCAGTTTGGATTTCCTTTCATATCTGAGACTTTATTTTTTTTAATCATCAAATCCTATTTAGTTTGGCTTCTATCTTCGAACATCCATTGCAAATAGACCAAGCCACAACTTCTGTGTCGAGGAATTATGTGGATTGGGTTTAGGTTGAATTAGATGTTTCTAAGAAACATCCAAATGAGATATGGATTGGGTCTGAGGTGAAAAGCTATCTCAAAAAAGTTAATTTTAAAAATTTACCTATATTTTGTTCTTTTTGCAAGATGCTTGGTCATGGTATTAATAATTGTTTTCAGAAGCATCCTCATATTTGTAAAGACAAAGATTCCTTGAAACAAATAAATGTCGAGGTTTCCAATCTGATTCCTCAAGAAGTTACTAATCCTAATTCGGTGCCTTTAGAGGATAATACCTCTAATCCATCACAAATTATTGAGGAGTCATTTGTTGCGGATATATGGTCTATGATTTTGATGATAGCAAACATTCTTTGTTCTCTATAACTTCCTTATGTACTGACATTTCAGGTTCACACGATCGGACTGCAATTTGGAATCAGCTCAAGATTGGGTAGACTAGGTTTGAGTCAGTTTGTAATCTTTTTTCCTTTCTTGAGTCTGTCGTATTTGGTGTGGCATCTGATGATTTGTAACTTATAAGATTTTCTGTTGTGCCCTAAAAGATTTCTAATTTTTGTAACATCGTCCGGGATGATATTTATATCGTTCTGGACATCTGACAAAAGAAGAAACCCTAATTAGGGCATCCTCATTAAGGCAGCCGTCATAAACATATCGTCCTGGACGATACTTGTATCGGCCAGGACGATATTCTCAATTCAGAAAGAATCAGCCGCCATAATCAGTTTAGGTATTCTTTATTTTAGGAAATCGGCCAGGACGATATTTATATCGTCCAGGACGATCTAACTCAATCATACCTAAATGGATCTATTATTTTTTGGAAATCATTAATGGTTGATTGATACGATCACATCATTCGGGATGATCTTTTGATCGGCCAGGATGATGGCCTGGATGATTGACTTCAGCCAGCACCAAATCAGGGCGATGACCAGGATGATTAAAATCAATTTTAAATTAATCGTCCGGGACGATTGTGAGATCGGCCAGAACGATATAACCAATTTTCTTCTGATCGTCCAAAATCGTCCCAGGCCGTTGAGCTAAATTTAAACTAATTGGCCAGGACGATATGCCTATCATCCTGGACGATAATGTCGGCAACTTGCATTAATGAACTCGTTTTGAGAGCTTCTATTTAAGCTATGACAAGGCACTTTGTAAGTGTCTTTGGTAGCCATAGTAGCTTCATTCTTGTGGGGGAACTGCTGGTTCTTCCCATTACATTAGGAAATTACTTTGGGACCAACTCATTAATTTTCATAATATTTGTAATTTTCCTTGGCTTGTTGGTGGTAATTTTAATGTTAGTACTAACCCTTTTGAAAGGATTGGAGGTTCCTCTCTATCTTATTGATCTATGGAGGATATATGTAATATGATTTTGTATTGTATTCTCATTGATATTGGTTTTTTTGGTAATCAATTCAGTTGGAATAGAGTTCATTTATGACAACATTTGGATCTTGTGTTTTTTAATGACTCTAGGCTTAATTCTTTTAATTCTATTAATGTGCATCATTTTAGTAGAACTTTGTCTGACCATTCAATTTTACTTACTAGTCTTAATTTTAGACAATTTGATGCCTCTCCTCAATTCAAATTTCAAAACATGTGGTCACTTCATAATTCTTTAATTGAGGTTGTGGAGAATAATTGGCAAGCTCCTCTTCATCCGGATAACTCTTATTTTGGAATGAGGAGACTTTTGTTTAAGCTGAAAAGGCTTAAGCAGGTTTTAAATGGGTGGAATCATAACATTTTTAGAATTATATTTTCTAATATTTTGGAGGCTGAGAAACTTGTTGAGATAATTTAATCTACTTGTCAAGTTGATCCTTTTGATGTTGATTTCACTCTTTAAAAAAAAAAAAAACTAAAGAGGATCTTTCTAAATTCCAAGCTTAGGAAGAAGTTTTTTGGAAACAAAAAGCTACTGCTAAGCACTTTGTTAATGGTGATAACTATACTAAATATTTTCATGCGTTGGTTAAGAGGAAATGGGCTTAAAATGGTATTAATAAAATCCAATGTGATGATGGTTCTGTTACTGAGAATATTTGGAAATTACAAATTTAGCCGTCCTTCACTTTCAAAATAATCTCAATAAGAATTTTAACATGGTTCATATTAATAATCTCTCCTTTATTCCTAACCTTATCACCCAATAGGATAATGTAAATCTCTCTAAACCTCATTCTTTTGTGATGGTTAAAGAAACTTTGTTTGGTATGAATAGTGATTCGGTGGCTGCTCATGATGGTTTTACTACACAATTTTTTCAAAAATTCGAGAATATTTTTAATAATGATATTTTTGCTGCTACTCTGAATTTTTTTTCTGGTAACTCTATCTCCAAGTTTTTTTAAGTCTACTTCGATTGTGCTTATTCAAAAAAAAAAAAAAAATGCTGTCAACACTTGGAATGACTTTAAACCTATCTGTCTTTTTTTCTTTTTTAATAAGTTGATCTCTAAAATTATCATGAATCATCTTACTTTCTTTTACCTAGAATTATCTCTACCTCTCATATGGGTTTTGTGAAAGGTAGGGTTATTATGGATAATATTTTGTTTGCTCAAGTATTTTGGAATGAATTGGATGAAAGAGTGAGAGGGGGGAATTTGATTTTAGAGCTTGATATTGCCAAGGCTTATGACAATATTGACTGGTCCTTTATTTATCATATTTTTGAGTGTTTTGGCTTTAATTCTAATTTTATTAAGCTTATTAAGAATTTTATTGAAGGTGTTTATTTCTGTATTATTGTGAATGGTTCTACTAATGGTTTCTTTAATTCTTCTCATGGCTTAAGGCAAGGGGATCCTATATCTCTTGGTCATTTTATTAATAATGCTGAATTTTTATCTAGAGGCCTTACCAATCTTTTTGAGAATAATCCTTATCTTTACTTTAGAACTTTGGGTGGTTTTCCCATTTGTCATTTATGTTTTGTGGATGACTTTGTTGTTTTTACCAATTCTTCTACCAATAGAATTTGTAAACTTATGAAGTTTTTTAATCAATTTGAAATGGCCAATGTTTTATCTTTTATCAAAAATAAAAGCTGTTTTAGTGCTTCTAAGAGTATTCCTAATAATTATATTTTAGCCCTTAAATATTTAACCAGCTTTATCCATGATCAATTACCCATTAAATACACTTGTGTCCCTCTTTTTAAAGGTATAGAGAAAAACTTTCTTTCTGATGATCTTATTGCCTCTATTTAAAATAAACTTTTAACGTGGGATTCTAATTTTCTTAGCTTTGGTGGTACGATTACTCTTATCAAAAGTGCTTTGTGTTATTTACAAGTTTATAGTTTTCAAACTATTATTCCCACTTGAACTGTTTATAATAGTGTGCATAAATATGTTTGGAAAGGTACTTCTATCAATTCCAAAATTACTTGGGCTGCTTGGGATAAATGCTGTGGTGTTCTTGCTGAAGGGGTTTAGGTTGTAAAAATATGAATGACTTGGCTCTAGCTTTCTCTTTTAAACTTTGGTATAAATTTTGTGCTAAAGTGATCCTTTAGGCTAATTTTATGTCTTCCAAATATTATGTTGGCAAGCATCCTACTACTTGTTATTTTAAGTAGGTGATTCTAGAGTGTGGAAAAGGCTTTGCAAGGTTAAATTGGAGATTGATCCCTACATCTCATGGGGCCTTGGTGAAGGTAATGCTTTCTTTTGGCAAGATTGTTGGTTAGGCAAACAATCTATTGATTCTATTTTGAATTCATCTTCTATTGCTTTGATTAAGGTTAATTCTTTCTTTATGAATAATTGCTAGGATTATGAGAAACTTACTAATGTTGTTTCTGATTTTATTATTCATAAAATTTTTAACTTTCCTATCAATACTGATTTTAAGGACATTATTTTATGTGATTTATCTAGCGATGGTGGCTTTCATTTAAAAAAGGCCAGGCATATTTTTAGAGCTAGTAGAAATAGTGATAATATTTTCTCTTTCATTTGGCATAAAAGCATGCCTACTATGATATCTATTTATATTTCGAGAATTCTTCATAGATTTATTCTCACTAATGATAATCTCACTAAAAAAGGATTTATGTTACCTTCCAAGTGTCAATGTTGTTACCACATCAAGAATATGCATTATGTTTTTATTTCTAGATCGGTTGCTGTCAAAACTTGGGTTTATCTTAAAGATTTGTTTCAGTTAAATTGCTTTAATGCCCATTTGTCTCTTAAATCTATGCTTAAGGCTTGGTTCATCAATTCTAAAGGGGACATCCGTAATGTTATTCCTTCTCTCATTCTTTGGTTCTTATGGTTGGAGAGGAATTATTCTCGCTTTAATGGTATTCGAATGAATCATTAGAAGTTATTCAAAAAGTTAAAGATAAGGTTTTGTATCTTTGTGCAATTAATTTGCTCTCTTTAAAGAACTTTAAAACTATTATTTTGTTGGTAATGAGTTAGGCTTTAATTTGGAGGGTTGTCCTACTGCTTTAAAGGAACATTATTTTTTGGCTCAAACCTCCCATTCATTTTTTTTTAAAATTAAATGTTGTGGGTGCTAGTAGTGGCTCGTTTATGGGTTATGGTGGAACTATCAGTGACAGTAGTGGTAATCTTATTGTGGCTTTCATTGGTCCTATCCCGAGTGGTAATAATGTTGTTGCAATCACTTTGGCTATTTTTTATGGTCTTTAGGTTTCATCTCTTCTAATTTAACTAACATTATTATTGAGATGAATTCTGATTATGATTTTAAAATTTAAAATTATGTGGAGGATATGTATTGCTCTCCTAATCTCTTTTATCAAGTTAGGGAAACTAAAAATCTATTATTTTTTATGAATTTTTCTTTTCAACATATTCGTAAGAAGGGTAATGCTTATGCCTTTTTGCTTGCTAATTGGGATTGTAATCTTAAGGATTTTTTTAGTTTTATTGAGGCCACCATTCCTATTAATCTTAAAGGTTTACTTCAACTGGATGAGCTTGGTCTTCCCTATGTTAAAATTTAATTGGTGTATCTGGACGTGGTTCTTTTGGGTCCCTCGGGGTGCCTTAGGGCTTATTTTGGTCTGCTGTTGTTGATTTTCTTTCATGGTTGCATCCCCTATTCTTTCTGCTACTGTTAGGTGGTTCTTTAGCTTTGGTTGCTGGGGTCATTCATTTTAGCTTTTGTTTATTTGTCTGTGTGCAGTGTTGGTTTTTCTCGGGTGGGTTGGTTGGCTGCTTTATCCTATCTGGAGTTATGGGATGTGCTTGAATGGTTTATTTGTTCTCTTACTCGTTGGGCCTGGTGCAGGTTCTTGTTTCATTTTGATGTGTTTCAAGTCTGGGTTGTGGATTCTTTGGGGGCTTTTGAGGTTCTTTGTAAAGTTTTTATTTTTCTGATGGCACTCTCTATGTTACTCATTATAGCAGTTGTCTTGGTGAATATAGACTTAAGATGTGATTGCACGTGTTATGTTGTTGATGGTATTTCCCACTGTTGCTCTCCTATCTTTAGGTTGCTATTTTGCATAATTAGTGGTATTTATGAGAGTTTGTCTGGGTTTACGAGCTATTTTGGCTATGCTCATGATTTATTATTTCATTGTCTGAATTAATTGTCCCTCTATGATCCTGGGACTTCGGCTTAGCTTTTGTATCACTTAATATGCTTTTGTGCCTTCAAGCTATGTATTTGTGATATTCTGGAGGAGTTGTGTTATTCTGTTGGTGGCCTTAAGATTTGTTGTTCGGGTCCCTTTGAGTGGAAGACGGTGTTTGCTCCTGAGGGTAGGATTGAGTGGCTTGAGGATTACATTAATAAGGCTTTTTGTACTAATTTTATCATGAGCTCTAACAGTCTTTATCCTCTTTTTTGCATTCTGTGGTGCCCTGGCTTGGATCACTTCTTATTCTATGGTCTTTATTATTTAAACATTGGTTCTAACTTAAATTTTCACAATTATTCATGGTTTATCTAT
Organism: Dendrobium catenatum; assembly: GCF_001605985.2. Taxonomy (NCBI): domain Eukaryota; kingdom Viridiplantae; phylum Streptophyta; class Magnoliopsida; order Asparagales; family Orchidaceae; genus Dendrobium; species Dendrobium catenatum. The sequence goes on along the minus strand of NW_021320022.1, from coordinate 507,752 downwards.
AAAATATTTTGTCACATCCTTTTTCTCAATAGCTTTTTTATTTCGTAGGTGGAGTTGAATATGGATGATAAACAAATTTTTTATAGAAAGATCATGCTTCCATTCTTTTATTATATCTTTCTTTTTTTTATGCTTATTTGTAGCATCGGCAGCATGTTACTAGGTTATTTTTTATTTTTGATTAGTAGAGATTTTGGCTCCTAGGTTTTTCTTTACTTCATTTTGTAGCTTGTTGGAGTATTAGTGAGTTGATCGTCTCCCTTAAGGACTTTCTAATCATTTCTTTATATTAATGTGTAGGCCAAAAAAAAGAGAGAATAAACTAATTGTACTAAACAATCTCTATTATCAAGGATGATAAATTCATATTTTTACAAGTAGCCGACAATCACAATTTAGGCCATTTTTTTATTTTTGAATTTTGTACTATCATACTTGATGAATACCATAATTTTTTAACAAAACATCCGGGATGATAGACCCATATCATACTAGATGATAGAGAAATGCATGGGATAATAACTAGATGAAGTTCAATACTTTTATATTAATCATCCTGGATGATATTATAAACATCCAGGATGATGAACCTATTTCTACTTAACTAATCCTATATGGCAATACAATTCATCTTGGCTAAAAAGGCTATTTAAACTAATCATACAGGATGATCTATCGATCGAACTGGATGATAAGTAGCATAGAATTAAAAATTAGGGCTTTTTTAAGGATCTTTATTTAATAAAATATATTAACCCTTGAGATAATCTTTTTAAGTGGAGGAGATATGAATGAGAACTTAGAGAAGAAGAGGGAGAGCTTGAGAGAGAGAGAGAGAGAGATCCATGTGAGGGGGAGTTGTGAGGGATTCACAATTGTTGCGGATCTATTTTCAGTGATTATGATTTTGATGGTAGAAAATACTATTATTTCTCTACGACTGTCTTATCTACTGACATTTTAGGTCCACAAGATCAGACTGCATTTTGGAACCAGCTCAAGATTGGGTAGTCTAGGTCTGAGTCAGTTTGTACCACTTTTTCCTTTCTTAAGTCTATTGTATTTGGTGTGGCTTCTGATGCTTTATAAACTTGCTCATACACACTATGGAAGAATTTCTGACTGTTCCCTAGAGTTTACTATTTTTGGTAACATTATTTGGGATGATATTTATATCATTCTAGACGATCAGTTCAAAAATAAAAACCCTAATTAGGGCATCATCCTCATTAAGGAAGATGTTATTAAGCTGATCATCTTGGACGATCCTTGTATCAGCCAGGACGATAGGCTCAAATCAGAAAGAATCAGTTTCCATGATCAATTTAGAATTTCTTTATTTCAGGATATCATCCAGGACGATCTAAACATCGGCCTGGATGATGCAGTATAATAATGCCTAAATTAATCTAGTAATTATGGAAAGCAATTAAGACTGATTGATACAATCACATCAGCCGGGTCGATCACAGGATCGGCCAGGATGATGGCCTAGATGATTAACATTGGCAAGACTCTATTCCAGGTGATATTTAGGACGATTGTACTCGAATTTGAACTAATCAGCCAGGCCGATATTGTATCGGCCTGGACAATGTAACAAATTTTCTTCAGATCATCCCAAATCATCCTGGCTGATGAGCTTATTTTGTACTGATCAGCCAGGATGATATTCATATCGGCCTGAAGTAGGCAAGGGTCACTAATGAGCTTTTTTTGAGATATTCTATTTAAGCTTTTGACAAGACACTTTTTTAAGTGTCTTTGGCAGCCATTATAGCTTCGTTCTTTTAGGAGAAACTTGAAGAGAGAGCTTGAAAGGGAGTGAGGAACGGGTGAAGTTTGAGAGAGGGAGAAGATCCTGTGAGGGGGGACTCAAGGGAGTATGGAGGGGGATTCCACACGGTTGCTCCAGTAGGCTTGCACCTTAATACCGTCATATTCAAGGCTTGTCTTGAGGGAAGTTCACAGAAGAAGATTTTGGTGTCAAAGGACCTGGCGACTCTGCCGCATTGGGGAAGGTGGAAGTGATTTTGTAAGGGCTTCTCTTCCTAGCTGTGCGGGCTAAAGGAGAGACACTTAATTTAGCATAATACTTGGAGGGTGCCTCCGAGGAGTTGATGTAGGTTAAGGTTTGACTGAACCACTATAAATCTGGTGAGATCTTTCCTTTATTATTTTAGGAATTTATTTTTCCGCATTGTGTTTTCTTTGTAGTAAATTTATGTTTTGGTTTTAAGACCGTATTTATTTTAAAATAATAATTCACCTCTCTCTTAATTAGCCTTGGCCTAGTTCATAATGGGCCTAACATCGCTAAAGAACTTTCAAGTGGTATCAGAGCGGGATTCCTAAAAATAAGTTTTTGAAAGCTTTTGAATTTTTGATCCATGGCTAATTTTTCTAATCGTAATATTGTGGAAGGTTATTCAATCACTATACCACCTCTATTTGAAAATATTACTCTTGATTTTTGAAAAATATGCATGTCTACATTTTTGCAATAAATTAAATTTTGTATGTGGCATATAATTTTAACTGATTATTCTTTACCGTCATATGTTATAAATGGAATTAAAACTGATATTCCTTTTAATCAATAGAATAGGGAAGAACAAATCAACGCTCAATTGAATGCAAAATTGTTAAACTATTTATTTTGTGCTTTAAATTATGAAGACTTTATGTTTTTTTCTACATGCATTAATGGTAAGTAAATTTAGTATAAATTACACACCATATATGAAGGCACTAGTGAAATCAAGAAATTCAAGTTGAATTTTTTAATGCATGATTATGAACATTTTTGCATGAAACCTTATGAGATGATCTTAGACATGTATACTAGATTTATTCAAATTGTTACATTATTACATTCTTTAGGTAAGGAGTTTTCAAACTTTGAAAAAGTCAATAAAATTCTTCATTGTCTACTTGTTAAGTTGGATGCTAAAGTTGTTGCTATTTATGAATCAAAGAATTTGAATGAGTATTCTATTGATAATTTGATTGGCTCACTCATTGCCTATGAGCAAAGTTTGGGTCAAAGACTTTTTGATGTTGGTGAAATGATAGTACTAAATGTTGAAGATATGGAGCAAAGTGGCTTAGTTGGTAATGAATGTGATAGCTTGTCAAGCAAATTAAAAAGCCCACCAAAGCATAAGCCTCAACAAAAGTGGAATAAAGGTAAAAATGGTAAGAATGGTAAGATTACTTCTGATGTTATTTGCTTTGGATGCAGGAAACCTGAACATATGAAAAATCAGTGACCTAATTTAAGAACTTTTCCTGCAAAAGAAAAGGGTAAAGCTAAGCAACTGGTAGAATGGGAAAATAATGAAAAGCAAAAAATCCCCTAGGTCGACCTGGTTTCTGAAGCATTGGACCAGGAGCAGGATGGTGTTTAAAAGCCTTACTTATTTATTTTGTATTGTGTTTTAGTTTTTTTTATTTGTAGTGTTTTCTTTGTTTTTTTTTTCTTTTTTTGTTTTTTGTCTTAAGTGTTGTATTATTTTTTATTATTGTTGTTATTTTTGGAAGTTTTCACTAATTAACACAGAAATATCATTTTTTTGAAGATCTTTTTTTTTATGAAAAATCTATCTATTATTTTTCTTGAATTCTTAGGTAATTTGTGATTGACTTATCTAAAAACAGTCAAAGAAAGGATACTCATGATTTTGACTCTCAAACTCTATTTCCTAAAAGTGGTTATTCTACTTTTGATTTAAAACCTTCATCATGTTTTAAATTGGATTTTGAAACTAAACTTTTTCATCTCCCTATATTTTATCTATCACAAAGGAATCTTTTGCAAGTTGTTTAATCTATCTCATAATTTTCTTAATCATGTAGTCCGTTTTGTCAATAGAATGGGTTTACTTTTTTTTTTTTAATTTCAGAAAGGTAGCATATTCTAAATAAAATAAATTTGTCAATGACGCCAAATAAAAAAAAAGGCCAATGATGCCAAATTAAGAAAAATACACAAAGTGTATCAACAAGTAAAAGATGCATAAAGTGTGCCAAAAATTGATAAGAGGCATAAAATGAGCCCACAAAGAGTGTGCTTACTTTTTTCGTGTTTACTTAAAGCTTGAGAAAACCCTTGATATTTTCGGTACTTGATCTTGAAAATCATTTTTTTTTTATTCATTAATTTTTGCATCAATCTTCTATTAGATATATTTTATAAAAGGAGTTTTGAGAAATTAGTGTTTCTATTTTGAATTTATTAATTGATTTAGATATTGAATTAAAAAGTTTTTTAGCATTTAAAAGATCCTGAGTTTGGATTAATAATTTTTGAATTTCTTATCTTTACTGGATTATGCATTGTGAATAAATTCCTTACTAAGTTTTTGATTAAAATTAAGAGTTAAGTTTCTTATTTTTTTAAGATTTTCTTTCGTGCCCCTTCTCTTTTTGATAGTGTCAAGGGGGGGGGGGACGTATTGTTGTATTTGTATATTTTTTATTTCTTTTCTTTCAAATATTAAAAACAAAAATTTTTTGATTTCCCCTATTTTTTTTAAGTTTTATTCTAGTGAGGGGTGATTAGGAGAACATGATTTCTTTTTTGCAAATTCAACCTATAATGTTTGCCATCATCAAAAAGAGGGAGATTGTTGCATATCTGTTTTCATGGATTATAATTTTGATGATAGCAAACACTCTTATTTCTCTAAGATTGCCTTATATACTGACATTTCTGGTCGACAAGATCAGACTGCATTTTGGAACCAGCTCAAGTTTGGGTAGACAAGGTCAGAGTCAGTTTGTACCACTTTTTCCTTTCTTGAGTCTATTGTATTTGGTGTGGCTCCTGATGCTTTAAAAACTTGTTCATACACATCTTGGATGAATTTTTGACTATTCTCTAAAGTTTACTATTTTTGGTAACATTGTCCGGGATGATATTTATATCATCCAGGACGATCGGTTCAAAAATAGAAACCCTAATTAGGGCATCATCCTCATTAAGGCAGCTGTCATTAAGCTGATCATCCTAGACGATCCTTGTATCGGCCAGGATGATAGGCTCAAATCAGAAAGAATCATCCACCATGATCAATTTAAGTATTCTTTATTTCAGGACATCGACTAGGACGATCTAAACATCTGCCTAGACGATGCAGCACAATTATTCCTAAATTAATTTGGTAAATATGGAATGTAATTAAGGCTGATTGATATGATAACATCGATCAGGTCGATCGCAGGATCGGCCAAGACGACGGCCTGGATGATTAACATCGATAAGATTCTATTCTGAGCGATATTATAGATGATTGTACTCGAATTTGAACTAATCAGCCAGGATGATATTGTATAGGCCTGGATGATATAATCAATTTTCTTCAGATCATCTCAAATCATCCAGGCTGATTAAGCTTATTTTGTACTGATCGACCTGGACGATAAAGTCGGTAAGTTGTATTAATGAGCTCATTTTGAGATATTCTATTTAAGCTTTTGATAAGGCACTTTTGTAAGTGTTTTTGGCAGCCATTATAGCTTCGTTATTTTGGGGGAAACTTTAAGAGAGAGCCTAAAAGGGAGTGAGAAAGAGGTGAAGTTTGAGAGAGGGAGAAGATCCTGTGAGGGGGCACTCAAGGGAGTGTGGAGGGGGATTCCACACGGTTGCTCCGACAGGCTTGTACCTTAATACCGTCAGATTCAAGGCTTGACTTGAGGGAAGTTCACAGAAGAAGAAGATCTCTTTGGTGTGAAAGGACCCCGTGACTATGCCACACTGGGGAAGGTGGATGTCATTTTGTAAGGTCTTCTCCGCCTAACTGTGGGGGCTAAAGAAGAGACACTTAGTTTAGTGCAATACTCAGAGGGTTCCTCCGAGGAGTGGATGTAGGTCAAGGTTTGACTGAACCACTATAAATCTGGTGTGATCATTCCTTTATTATTTCCACGTTTATTTTTTGCATTGTGTTTTCTTTGTGGTTAATTTTGGTTTTGATTTTAAGATTGTGTTTGTTTTAAAATACCAATTCACCTTTCTCTTAATTAGCCTTAGGCCAATTCATAAGAGGCCTAACATCCCTAACAACCTTTCAACAATGGTTACTCCAAGAAAGGTGTTCATCATCTTCTTCAAGTTATTTTTTTGGTTCCCTGGTGGCTCTGAGGGATATCTTCATGAGCACTAGATTCAAGGCTCTCTTCCTTCACCAAGAGGGTAAAAAAGGATTTCCTGGGTTCTCTGCCTTCACCAAAAGGGTGAAAAAGGATTTCTATGTTCTCTACCTACTCGAGGAGGGAGTAAAAGGATTCAAGATTCTCTACCTCACTCAGTTAGTGGAAAATTTTTTTAAGGACTTCTCCGCATTACTATAGGAGCAAAAAGAAAGTCACCTCTATTTAATGCAATACTTGGAGAGGGAGTCTCCATCTTGTGTATGTAGGTCAAGTTGATAGAACTACTATAAATCTTGGTGTGTTCTTTCTATTTATTTTTTTGCATTTTAATTTTTATTTATTTCTATGCTTTGATATGTGGTTGAAATCTCTTATCATTGTTATTGATAAATTATTTTTGCATCTACAGAAACTGTTTATTTTAAAATATTCAAAAAGATTTTAAAAATCTTTTCTTTTTCATTAAGAAATTTTTAAATAACCAATTCTCTCCCCCCCCCCTCTTGGTTAGCCTCGGGACTAGTTCTTTAGGGTTTAACACCCCTCACAAACTCTTAGTGCTATCACCACTACCACTTGAAAGAGGAAAAAAACATCTGATAAGATGTAGGTAGGGATTTGGTCCCCTCAAATTGCCAATATTGAGGTCTTCTTGGCTGTATTGCAGTTGTCGTTGAAATCAATTGAGATATCTCTTAGCCTTTTAAGGAGAGGACTTTTAATTTGCTTGTTGGTGTCATCAACAATAACATGGGTGATCTAAAATTTTATACAATAACATGGGTGATCTCACATTTTAAAATGAGGATATTTTCTTTGCTCATTTATTTTTGGGTTGTTCATTACTTTGGTTTACTTTGTCTTTATGGTCTTTTGTTCTAGGAAGGCATAGTTGATAATTTTCTATTTTATACACCTTTATACACCTTTTTGGTTTTAAAACAAAACCTTTCAATAGCGGTAAAAAAAAAAACTCACTAAAGCCTCAACTCACTACATGTGCTCTCTTACTTTGTATCTGGCGTTCTTATAGGCGATTCTAGGGCATGCTTTTGTTGTGATTCTTTCATTTTATTTTGGAGTTTCCTCATGTTTTTACTTTTTAATTTTTTTTGTGCCCAGACCACTTTTTGGCCTTGGTTTTTTATCTTTAGCTTTTTATTTTACTTTTCATTTAAGTGCTTTTGATGCTAACTCTGTCATCATTGAACATGTGGATTACTTGCAAGCCAACTAAGGTTGGTAAAGCGAGGGGTCTTTTTAGCAAAATTGTTGATTGAAACTCACGATCTTTTAAAGATGTTGTCTCAATTGGGGCTTCTTCCCCTTCTCCCCCATTTTATTTAGTTCAAACTTCCTTTAAAGGTATTCTTGCATTAAATTTTGAAGAAGAAGTGATTAACCAACTTTTCATCCTTTTGGTTTCACACTTATTGCTAAATTTCCTTTACGATGGCATAATCTTGATGATATTATAGCTTTCTTCATGAATCTAAATTATTTGAATTATTTTTTATTGGTCTTTTGGATCAGCATCATATTGTGATCCGACTCTCTAATGACTTTGATTATAGTCATATTTTCTCTAGAAGGACTTACTACATTAATTCTTGTTAAATGCATCTTCTTAAATGGACCACTTATTTTGATAGTAAGGAAGAATTCCGTAGTGTGCCAAAGTGGATTTCATTCCCCAACTTGCACTTACATTTATTTTACTCTCAAATTTAGTTTCCATTGGCTTCTATTTTTGGTCATCCCCTTCAAACCGATCAAGCTACAACATCTATTTCTCGGTCGTTAGTTATCGGTAAATTGGTTGAATTGGACATTACCAAAAAGCATCCTAAGTAAATATAGCTAGGACCGAAAAAGCGGGGATACTTGTAGAAAGTTGAATTATAAAAATTTCCCATTCTTTTGGAAACACTATAAAATGCATATGCATATCCTTGCGAAGTTCTTCAATTTACATCCTCATCTTCGTAACAAAAATAATTCCGCTAAGGAACCAAAAGAAAGTGAGGTGATGCCTATGCCCTTAATTTCTAACCTCTCTAATCCTTCGTAAGATTTCCACGTGGTTCGTGATGCTTCTACTCTTAATGAACAAGTGCAAGATCCTCAATATGTTGGAAATACTACTAATGAAACGTTGGAACATATAATTAATGCTGATTTGATGGAGAGTACTATTAAAGTGGTCTAAATAGATCCAATTAATATAACTACTCCCCCCCCTCCACCCCCCCCACATTAATGCTTTAACATTATCTCAAATGCCTTGTATATCTAATAAAAAAATTGATGAATTCCATTGTATCAGTTATGATAAGGGTGAACATATGAACCCTATTTATAATTCTTCTCCTTTTATTATTAAGGATAATATGATTAAAAATAATATGGAGGAAGGAAAATTAGTTCAGAATAACGAGGAAGAAGGGTATTCTCTTAAGGGTAATGCTATGTGTAATGTTATTAAGAAACCTTTAAACTCTTTTTATGATGCTATTAAGTTGGTTATTTTTTATGATGATTTTTCTATTGAGAAGAATCTTTTAAATGAATATAATATGGAGGATATGGATGATGGTTTTACAAAAGTTCTAGGCAAGAAAAAAAGGAAAAACAAAAAAGTTATTTTGTAATCTCCTAGGAGCAATTATTCTCATACTACTAGTAAATTATCTCTTAATGATTAAGTCTATTATTTTGACAGTTAGGGTAATCAATTACCCCTCTTCTAGAATTAGGGTAAAAAATTTATGTCATATCCATGATGTTTCTATTTTATTGTTTGTTGAACCTCTCATTTTCTGTTGATAGATTGATTTCCACTACTCAATTTTTGGGTTTTAAACATGCTTTTGCTAATACTTCTAAAAAGATTTTGGTATTTTGGAAAGCTGTCATGATTCTTGATGTTATTGGTAAATTCTCTTAAGTAGTTCATTGTAATATTTAGTTCTTACAATTTAAATGTTATGCTTCTTCTTATTGTTATATTAGACGATCTTCGTGGGATAAATTATCCAATTTTCATTCCATGGTTGCCTTGATGTGGATGGTAGGTGGTGATTTTAATAACATTTCTTCTTCCTCTGAAAGACTTGGTGGTTTTAATCCTCATTATCAATCCATGGAGGATTTCAACAATATGATTTTGGATTGCAATTTGGTTGAAATTTGTTTTGGGGTAACTCTTTCACTTAGAACCGTGGTTCTATGTGGCAATAGTTGGATTGTGTTCTTTTTAATGGTTTGTGGATTAATTCATATACTTCTACCTTTGGGGAGCATCTGAAAAGAAATTATTTGAATCACTCTCACATTCTTATTGCCATCAAGATGCTTCAGGAGAGTCCTCCTCCTAATTCTAGATTTCAAAATATGTGGTTTCTTGATAGCTCCTTTTAAATATAATCCATGAAATGCAAGCCCCTCTGCATCCTGATTATTCTACTTATGGCATGAATAATTTTGGTATATAATGAAAAGTTTAAAGTTTCAAATTGTTTAGTAGAACAAGAATATTTTAAAAATATCTTAAAAACTGAAGAAAAAATTATTATCTTTGAGATCAATTGCTAGCATGATCCTTCTAATGATAATTTCAAATATTTGCAGGAGGCTAAAAAAAACCTCTTTAAATTGTATAATCAAGAGGAAGTATTTTGGAAACAAAAAGCAGCCTCTTAACACCTTAGTAAGGGGGAGATTAATATAAAATATTTTTATGCCCTTTGTCAAAAAGAATAGAGCTAAAAATTTCTTTCATAAGTTTTCTCTTCCTAACGACACTAATCTAGAAGATGCTTGTGGAATTGCTAATTCATTTGTGGAATATTTTGAAAATTTATTGAATAAAAACTTTATCCCTAGCCCTCTTAACTTCATATTATTCCTAATATGATTAATGAGGATGACAATATGATTCTTACTCAACCTCCTACTTCAAAAGAAATTAAAGATGTTGTTAATTCCATGAATACTTTTTTTGTGGTTGGAATGGATGGGTTTACTACTAAATTTTTTTCCAAAAATCATAGGATATTATTAGTGGTAATTTATATGGTGTGATTTTCGATTTTTTTATGGTAATATTATCCCATGTTTTTAACTTTAACTACCTTTGTTCTCATTCTTAAAAAGAAAACTACTAAACATTGGGATAGCATTCATCCTAATAGTATTTAATCATTTTTAGTAAACTTATTTCTAAAATTCTTATAATTCATTTAACTCATTTACTTCCTAAGATTATCTCTCCCTCTCAAACTAGTTTTATTAGTGGAAGAGTGTTACAACTTGTGCTTTCGAGTTTACAATTTTTGACGTTAACAAACATTACTGATTTCATCATTATGTATCTTAATATTTATAGTGCATATTTGCTTTTTTTTGTGTACTAAAATTTAGGTACATCATGCACCACCGATTGAAGAATCATGGCACAAGATTGGGTAGAATAAGATATGTTGAAAGAGTCTATAAAATTCATTTATGTATTTTTCAATTTTGTGAGTCCAGACCTGCAAAGGTGAGCTAGCCTGATGAGCACGCATATACACACTCATGGGATTGAGATAGAGAGAAAAATTAGAAGAATAATTTTCTAAACTAATCATACTATATGATACGTATCACACTATGTGATCAACTACTTAAAAAATATTTAAAATGGCTAATTGTTAGACCTATTTGAACTAATCATATTGGATGATCTAGATCGTATAGGACAATCTATTGAAATCATGATCTTAGCTATCAATCATAAATTAGTAAATATTTTGAAATACAAATTTCATACTAATTATATTGTATGATACGTATCATACTATACAATTTAATTAAATATTTCCTTAATTAATCCTATAATTTGGGATAGATTTTTGATTTATTGGTCTAGTAAGATTGTACCGTACGATTGGATAAATCATATTGTATGACCCAAAATTTACATGGGAGTATTTTTATCATTACTGATCTTATAGTATGACAATCTAATTTGATTTTACTACTTGTATTGGACTATGATCATATAGTATTGAATGATTAGCTCAAATACTTGAACTGATCGTATAGCTCTATAATCTTCGTACAGTGCTAAAAAGGACATATTAAACTCATCATAATATATGATATAGGATCTTATTGTATGATCAAAGATGACATAATTGAGTTTTTAGGGTTTCTTTAAGCCATCCATTTAAGACTCCTCATTAGACTTTGCAAGTGTATTTTTGAAATTCATTGAGTGTCTTGCTCTGAAGAAAGTTTGATGATAGATCATAGAAATTGGAAGAGAAAGGGAGAAGTCAATCAGAGAGGGAGAAGATCCTTGTAGGTTGCAAGGGAGTTTTATAGGGAATTCTATATGATTTCTTTGTCAAACATACATCTGAGTTCCTCCACGTGTCAAGGACTATCTTGATGGAAGCTTTGGGAAGAAGACTTCTTTGGTGTCAAAGGACCCTGAAACTCTACTATACTAAGGGAGTTGAAAGTAATTCTATGTTCTCATCCTTCACCATGAGGGTTAAAAGAATTTCATTTACTTTTCTTTTACTACGAGGGTGAAAAAGGATTCTAGGCTCTCTGCTCACCAGTAGGGCTAAAAGAATTCCATGTTCTCTAACTCACCAGAAGGGTGAAAAGGATTTCAAATTCTCTGCCTCACTAGGAGGGTGAAAAGGATACTAGGTTCTCTAGCTCACCATGAGGTTGAAAAGGATTATAATCCTTTGCTACATCTGGTTGGTGGAAGAGATTTTGTAAGGTATTCTCCACTTAGTTTTGGGGGCTAAAGTAGAGCCACTATAATGACAGTGCAATACTCGATAAAGAGGACTCCAATGAGTCATAGTTTTATCGAACTAATATAAAATTCTGGTGTGTTTGTTTTTATTTCTTAGTTTTTGCATTTTAGTTTTCTATATTTTTTTATTTGCTAAAATGCTTGATAGATTTATTATTAGGATAAAAGCTTGGTGAAAATCTATGGTTGTAACTCTTGAAAGGTTTATTCGATTTCATATTAATAAATAGTATTACTTTTGTATTAGTGTGCCCAGGTACAAGTTCACTTAGGTTTAACATCCTTATCAAACTTTTAATTAGAGTCAGAGAGGTACTCAATAATAGTGTTTTAGAAAACCCAGAGGAAAATGTTCCATGGCACATTTTGAATTACTTCGTGTAATACAAAACCAAAATTGTACATTATAAATTACTTAAAAATGTCACTCTCAAAAAAATTTTTTATCTCTCCCCTTGTGTGTGTGTAAGGTTACTTAGCAACTATATCCACCCAATTACATGATACAACTCAACAAAGGAGAAAATATATAATAAAATTAAAACCAAATGTAACCCTAGTCTACCCAATCTTGAGATGATCAAAATTGCAAGTGAACAGTGGACTGATTTCCTAAAATGTTAGTACACACAAACACTAAACAAAAACATTATAAAAAAAGAGAAAGTTGTAATATACATAATAATGTTTATTATCATCAAAGTCATAGTGTTTGAATCAAGTTATCAACAATCTCCCCCCTTTTGATATTGGCAAGTATTGTTATTTTTTATTTTTAAAAAGTTCCTCTCAACTAAACTCCCCTTCAGATGAAATCATTTGTGAGAAAAAGGAGTATATATATATATATATATATATATTAAATAATAAGCAGCAACAACAACAGCAAACAAAATAATAAAATACTTCTCCCCCTTTTGACATCACTAAAGAGGGAAAACAACATGAAGAAAAAAAAAATAAATACGAAATGCTTAAACAAATAGACTCAAAATGATAAACAACGCAGGGTAAGGAAAGAACCATTACAGACACGGGAACTTTCATAGGAAATTTTAAAAAATGTAAAAAACTTACTATGCAAACAAAAAAGACCAGAACTCAGCCTACATCCTAGTGAGAGAAGCTGTCGTTTCTAGTGATAGAAAATAATTTCAAATTTCTATTTCTTATTTTATCGTGGGAAGATGTTGATGATGGAGGAGGAGCGCCGGCAATCACAGGTGGACTATCCTCATTCAATCGGACATTCTTCTACTAATCCTCTCGGACTGGTTGGAAAATCTTGAAACTCCAAACATCAGATGAAGGTTATTGAAGGAATGATTCAGAGTGACCACCCAAGGAATTCATCCTTGTGGATTCGTGAAGGGTTTCGACTACCAATTCAACATACCACTATTGTCAAAGGTAAAGGAAAGACAATTGAAGCTATTCAAGTTTTACCCAAATCTCCTAATCAAAAGGTGTTGATTCTGATTCAAGGGAAAAATGATGGTGAAGCATCATCATCTGGATTGAAGTTGAAGGAGAATAGATTTATTACTCCCACTGTTTGTGATTCTAATGATTCTGCAACTAGCATGGATTTTAATCAAAATTTGGTTTCGACTGAAACTTTTGATCCTGTAACTTGTGGAAATGGAAAGAATTTGATTAAGCTGTTTGTAACAACATTGATGAAGAATGGGGATAATGTGTCCAAAACTCAAACTTACTCAAACCCATGGAATAATAATGCTCGTGTGAAAGTGAATCTAGATTTTATTTCTTTTGAAATGTCTGGTGATGGAATAACAATCAAGCTTAATGAAGACCTTGAAAATGCAAATGCTCTAGTATTGAAGAATTCATTGGTGGTTAAAGTTTTAGTTGACATTATTCCTATTCCTTCTTGCTGATTCCTGCTTGCTGCTAGGAATTAAGGAAACTATGGAGTAAATTTGGTTCATTCCACTTGACTTCTTTGGGCTTAAACTGGATTCTTTATTCATTTCAGTCACAGAATGCTTTGGAAGGTGTGATGAGTGGAGGACTATGGTTTGTATGAGGTTACATTATGGGATTAGACAAATGGACTCCTAGCTTCTCCCCTCTTTCATTGAAGGGATTATCCTCTTAATTTTGGATCAGAATGCCTCATCTCCCTTAGTATTGTTGGGATGAGATGAATATAACAAAGATTGCTTCAAAGGTTGGTGTTCCTCTATTCCTTGATAGAAACATGTTCAAATGGGGAAGAAGAGAATTCACAAGAGCGCGTGTGCGAATAAATCTAGATTATAAATTGCCAGGTGGAGTTTAGATTGACGGTATCGGAGGTAGATTTTTTTCAAAAGATAGAATATGAAAAAATATCCTCATTTTGCTTTCATTGTGGAAAAATTGGACACAGATTTAATCTATGTACTACAAAGAAGGTTGAGAAAGGGATGGAGATTAGTAATAAAACTCATACTGCTTCTTCTAATAAGGAAGAAAATGTGACGGCTGTGGATAATACTCAAATTAACAAAGCTTAGTAGTGGCCATGGATACGTGTTGCTTTTAAAAACAAGAAAAGCAGATTCGTCAAAGCTAAAGAACCTAACATAAAAGAGAGAAAAGGTGATCAAACTGAAGTTGAAGTCAATGCGAATTCAACACAAATTATAGAGGAGGAGGTGCTTCACAAATCACTTACAGGAGTGGAGAATGTCAATAAGTTTAGCGTGATTTTAGAAAATCCTAAAGACAAAGAAGAGGGTGAGATTGATAAAGATGGGGAGGATAATACAAATGGTTTAAAGTCTAATGTGCAAAAGTTGAAAGCTATGGAAAGTGCAGGAATTGAAAAAGATAACAATCCTGGAACATAAATTTCAGTTCTTGAATTTCAAACAGCTAAAACAAATATGGACAATACTTTTATGGATGAAATAATATTGGAATCAATTTTAGAACAGAATTTTGATGGTGGAGTGTTGTGATAGTTGCTATTTGCATGTTTTACATTTATGCAACTTGTATAGTTTTGATGATTCCAAATATTATTGTTCAAATGTCTAGTTATCTCCTAAAAATTTTAGAAGATTTGTATTTGCTTTTGTGTGTACTAACATTTTAGGTTAAACAAGCTCTCAAACACGAAGTCTTCAAATCAAATTCAGCAAGAAATACTTTTAGTTTTTGAAGCTTAAAATTATCATTTAAATTGAGAGGGAGTGATTGTAATTGAATGAATAAAAACATACACACACACATAAGGAGATCATATAAAATTTATACTGATCGTACGGGACGATATC